>NC_081407.1:287988667-288161167 GCF_030272615.1 Cryptomeria japonica | reverse complement strand
TCTTCCCTATTGCTACCTAGCAGTAACTTATGTTTTGTTAACCTCCTATGAATTATTTTGAGCCTTTGGAAGTTGGATGATTTACTTTTGTGTCTCATTTGATGTTATTGTTATGAGCCTCATGTGTAATTTGTCATGTTGTTTCTTTTGTGAGCCTCATGTGTATTATGTATTGTGGATTCTATTGTGAGTCTCAAGTGAGTATAGCTTCATTGATTATATTTGTGCTTCATGATGGTACCCATGTATATTTTGCTTCCGCCTTGTGGGTCTAGCTGATACCTCCTTGCATGAGTGGGTGGACCTTATGGTACCACATGGTCGGGTGGAGTGCTATTCGCACCCATTGGGTTTGGCTCATCTTGCTTCATAATCAAGGAGGCTTGTGAGAAGATTGAAGACTATTATTATTGTACCACATTCATGTATTCATCCCATCATGGGACTCTTGGAGATTTGTATCTTGAGGATCCATTGTAATGTACTGATGTTCATATGTAAATTCTCAAGTAATGTAATATGTATCTTGTACCTATGTAATTAAGAAATGATGTAATTGATATAGCAGCTCTTTATTGGGTTGTTTGGATGATGTTCAACCTTGTGTTGCATTGTTATGGGGCCTTGAGGATGGTTACTAGTTGTTAAATTTGTATCATTATTCATCTTGTTGTATGTATCCCTAAGCATGTGAAATGCAATCTTTATAAAAAAAAATTATTCACTTTTTCATTGTCTATTATGTTTAGTCCTCTGGGCCTCATGGCGGGGCGTGAAAAAAAAAATTGTGTGAAAATTAGTTTAGTATCTTAGAATATTTTTTTGTGCATAGTTTATGGAGCCATCTATAAATCATTGTGGATATTTCATGATATTTTCATAATTAATTTGAAGAGGGTCTAAATATTATTATTTTTCTTCAATATTTGTATTTGATTTCAAACTTTAACAGATCTTCAAAATAATTTTATTTATGAAGATATTATAGAAACAATCCTAGAGAGAACAAGGCCAACAATCATAGAGAGAACAAGGAAAAGTCATCTAAAATAGATGAGGCTATTTATTATAGCATTCTTTTATAGGAGATAAAGTCTACTAGAAGTTATTCTACTTGGTGTATTTGGGGTTGTTTTTAAAATAATTTCTTGTTTAAGTGCTCTATAGATAGCCAATTGTGTGCCCACCAAACACTTGGTAGTAGTACGCACCATCATATATACCTTGTAAAACTAAATATAGAAAAAATAGTTTTTTAGAAAGGATATTTCTCATAAATGACTACTATATTCTAAATTGATTTAATACCATGTTAGAAATTAGAATCTTAGGCTACTAGCTATCACAAATAAAATACAAGATAAATGAAATGAGACTTACCTGATACATAGATTAGACACATTACACAAAATATACATAGGGAACACCCTTCAAGAAAACAATCATGAAGCATTATTCTATTATTAAAAAGAAAATAGAATCATCTATTAAAACATTAAAAAAAAATTTGGGGAGCCACTTCTTACTCTCATATGGCTAGTAATACCTCTTGTACATAATGATGTAATTCTATCCATAAAGGGATATTAGTCACACCTATCTAACACTACCATTTATATATAATTAATATTCTAATAAATAGACTATAAAAAAATAATATTATATGGGATATGCTTAATATAGCTCATATAATATGGGGCAATTGCACAAGGATTGAGGAAAAAAGGGGGTCTTAAGATGCCTCATTTTTTCTAAAATCAGCAAAGTTTGGTCTTTGACAAGAAAATGACACGAAAAAGAGTTGTATTCCTCCCAATCTAATTTCTAAACTACTCGTTTATATTGAAATGGTGAATATTAAAGGTTTCAAGAAGGTGGGGCACACAAAATAGTCCTCTTTTTTTAAAAACTTAACATAGCATCTAGTATGTTTCCCTTAAAATATTAATTTATATAAGAATTTCAATAATAACTTCAATGAGAAATTAGCTAACACCTTTTAGTTTATTGTTTAGGAGCTACAAATAGAGCAAGGTAGAATTAGGACCAAGATCCATTTTCACAAAAACATTGGAATATGAAACCACAAAGATGTGATTGAATTTGGCTAACTCTTATCAAAGAGAGTCAAATAGTACCTTAAGGCTTCTATTTCATTGTTGATTTGGAAAGTATATTGATTTGGGATGATATCAAACTAGGATCCAAATACAATGTAATAAAAAACTTAGAAAATTATAATAGACTGATACATAGATAGAAACTTAGTAATAGGTGTAAAATTAGACAAAAAACATAGAGGTGAACCTAATACTGCAATCCGGAGCTAATTTCACTAGACCGAGGTGCCCTGAGTGCATTGGTCTTTCAAATTTTGCACACAAACTTAGTTGAGACTTTTGAAGATTCTATAATGTACGCTCCTGAAATCCAATGTAATTTAATGAAAATAGGGGTGCCCAAGGCCTTCTAATCCTAGACAAGGGTGCCTAGAGAACCTTGGTCTGGGGTTTTCTTGTCCCAAATTTGGTACTGCTCTATCTCTATCTAGTGAATGTCCTCTTTTCTCCCTATCTCTATAAAAAATTTGTAGCTACACCTCCAAAATAGAAATAGGGTAGGTTGGTGGATATATAGGTATTTACCTTGGTCAACCCCCCAATTTTGGCGATTTCTACCTCCACAAATAGTCGGTATTGATATTGAAATAACATTTATTCTCTTGAACCTTAAGTATGTCTAAGATTGCTATGATCCAAAGTGCATAAATGCAAACTAGATTCTACTCAAATGTGTTAGAGAAAAACCCTAAACGATATGAATTGAATGTAATAACATATTAATCACAAAACTTGAATGATAAAATGTAAATCTGAAGCTTGATAATAAAAAAATATGAGAGCAACATGAAATCATACCAAATCCCTTAGGGAGAGGTACAAGCCAATCATCAATTGATAATTCCCTATTATCCTCCAATACCTCTTAAAGCTTCCATAGCTGATGAATGTTGATGAAGATTCGATGATGAATAAATTGAAAATCTGAAATTCTCCTAAAAGTAACACTTTCACTTCATAAGAATATATCCAAGTTGTACCTTGAATTGATAATGCTAGTTAAAACTCACATATGAGAAAATAATTTCTTATATATGAGATTCTAGGTTTAATTTGATGATAGCCAACCTAGATTTATTATTTTTTTTGCACGAATCTAGATTTAAATAGGATAGGACCACCTTATTATCCTCCCAAAATTTAGGGCAAGAAGCACATGATTGTGAGGCTCTAGGCATCCCAATCCCCAACAGTTTCAACCTAACTTTTTAGGAATGCAAGATAATAGGGTTATAATGCCGAAATTAAGTTTGTGCAACAACATATATGATATATGGGTAAAGAAAACATACCTTGATATTAAAAATAGAGTAGGATCTATGATAAATTGGTATGATTAAAAGATAAAGGGAACACCTAAAATTAAGGGACCAAATGAGAGTGCAATGAGATTAGAATAAATAAAGGGCTCATATTTTGAATTAATTATTATTTAAGTGCATATGAGAGTACTTTAATGCATAGTATAATGAGACATACTAAAATGAGCTCAAATAGAGCATGGAATTAGACACCCTAATTAAAGGTTTACAATATATGACACTATATTTAGTCCCCACTTTAGTGGTCATATGACACTACGTGCATATGCAAGCTAAAGTATAGACATGTAAACATTCATGTAAAAATGATATTTCCATAATTGTCAAATGAAGCCCCTAGTGATATCTACAATAAAATGTTAGGAACCACATTCTGCAAAGCCACTCTATTAGTTGAAATCAAAAAATCTCCTAGAATGCTTACTAAGAATGATCAATTTTGAAGGTAGCTATATGCCCCCTATTTTTTCATGCTAATGAGGAGGTAGAAATAGGGTATCATGTTTACCACTTTAAACTAAGTAAATTAGGTGATGATAAATTATTTTAACAAGGATCAATATAAAATCTAACATTTTCTCAATCAAGAAGAAGAAGAATTGTGAGGCATTTTAACAAAACTTGCCTTGAGAATCATCAAAATCTTTAAATTTTAACCTTAGGAATCTTGAAGATCATAATAACCAAACAAAAGAAATAACTCCATACTTGTCTAAGATAATTTTAAATTCAATGAGACTTGATGACTCCAATTCACATGAGAAGAATCCCCATCAGATTTATGAGGGTGAGGCCATGTTGCTTTGCATGAATAGGTTAATGGACAATCGCTTAAAAGAGAAAGGAATGGGAGTTTTTCACCTCCTCTAGAAAGGAGATTGACTCAAATGTCTTGTGTACACAATGTGAAGACATTTATAGAAACCATATTGAAATTTTTCCCGCTACCTATATCTAGAATGGTGACAATTAGGAGAACTTTGATCACCTTGGGGAAATTGCTTATAGCATGGCAACTAATATTAGAATCTCAGCAGTTAGTTCTTCAGGTCACATAAACATAGTGATGTCTAAGAGTGACAAAAATTTAGTGGGCAACAACAAACATGAGATTCTAGATAACCTCGATAAGAGATCATGTAGCAAAGTAAATAATTTAGGAACCTCAATAGTTAGAGCTTCATTTCATAGCAAGGTAGTCATAGCTAAGAATGGCAGTAACCCAAGCCTTGGCAATGAAAAATGCAAAACAGAAGAATTTAAACTTTGGTGTGCAAACTTTGAACATGAAAATAATTCGTTTGAGAAATGAGATAGTGATGAAACTCAAATTTTAAAGTTTGAAACATTAAAGGTATGTTGGCATTGCCTGAAGATTGCATTGATGAAGTATAGTGTTGTCATTGATGTCAATAGTAACCGATAATGAAGTTGTATTGCAACCGGTAATGATGTAGCAAAGCAACCGGTAGTAAAGTAGTTAAGGAAACTGGTATTGATATTTAAATCAAAGTGATCAACCAGTAACCCTAACCAGTTGATAAGCAGAACCCTAATCGATGGAGCTTGGTGAATCGGTTGTGATGATCTATGACCCAATGGTCATCGGAGATGGAGATGCCATGTAAGCATGATGCATGTGATGAATTTCAAAGTGGATTTGGCATGTGAAGATAATCATTTTTCTTGGGAATGTTCAAATGCATAGCATGAAGTGAAAAATGTGTGATGAGATACAGGATCCAATGTGCAGTGATCCAAGAGTGGTTGATGTTGTCTAGAACAATGTGTAGTTGATTGTTATGTAATCCAATAGTTATGATTGAACCAATATGTTTGTAATCTCTATGAGATTTGTAGGTTTTATGTTGTGTTACTAACCTATTGTATTTGTATTTAAGGTCGATGAGTTGTTTGTAATTGTGTTGGAAATTTGGTTAAGGGTGGTAGTGAGACTGTTGTCAAACCAGAAGGAGTGTCTGTAGAATGTTATGAAGGAAGATAGGAGAAGAAAAGGATATGACTAAGCAAGGTAGTTCTATTACCATATCAACAAAGAACCTATTGTTCTCTAACTATTACAACAGTTAAATCCCTTTAAATCCCTTAACCAGGTAAGCTTTAACAGGATTGGTGTTTTTTAAATCCTCTAACCAGGTGATCCATTAGCTTGGATTTTAAATCCTCTACCGAGGTTACTCCTAATAGGGTATTACCTTTAACAGGGTATTGTAGTCAATCCCTTAACCGAGTGGTCCCTAACTGAATCTGTTCTTAATAGGACATTATTGTATAAGCTTATAACAAGGCTTGGCTCCTAACTGGGAAAACTTCAGAAGAGTTCAAAATACTTGTGGGTATTCATCCCCACCATGGTTTTTCCCATTTGGGTTTCCACATGAAAAATCATTGTGTCAAGTGGTGAATGATTTTGTGGATGTGTTTTGATATGGTTGGTTTAATTAACTGGTAAAGCCACTTAGATATGTTTAGACGACTAGAAGTGATCCGAAATGAGCTATTACTAATGTTAGTAAAGTGGTTTAATGTTTTGGTTAAATGGTATGTGAGTTTAAGATTTGTTGCATTGTATCATTGATGTTTTGGTCAACCGATAAAGTTTGACAGTGCGGTTGCAGTATTTGATACAGTGACTAAACCGGTTAGTTTAGCAAGTTGTTTCTAAGTTGGGATTAAGTTTGGTGAAAGTTTAGTTTGTTTTCTATCTACTGATTCACCCCCCCCCCCCTCTTAGTAGTTGATCGGATCCTTGTTGTTTCATCATATTATCAAGGTAGTCATGGTAGATGTAGTGAAAGGACCAGTGGTATAATTGTACAATTTGATGGACAAACTCCATTGAAACTCGCTCTGACCATACAACATTACCTTGATTAATTTAAACCCATGTTTTCCACTAAGGAATAGCTCATGTATAGTTGGGGAACATCTCCTTATTCAATAGATGTTATTGAAGATAGGGAAAGGTTCAATGTAATATCTAATGAAGATGATGGGCTTATAGATGCTTTGTGTTATGTATTTGTTCAAGGGATCTTATGTGGATGAAGGAGGAGTGTATTTTGAACCTGCAAAAAATAGTATTCCTAATTATGCATTTATGGGTGAGTTTGTGCCTAGTAAAGTTGTAAGAGAATGTGCTTAGTTGTTAGATTTTATTGAGTTTTACAGAATTTGGAGAAGACTCATTCAAAGTGTTCTCAAACAGAGTTTGGAAAAGTAAAATATTCTCAGGTCCTAGTTGCAATGTGACATTAGAAGTGGAAATGCAAGAATGTCATTGTTTATGGTTGTACTAGATGGACTTCAAGTGGGAGATTGTTGAGAATGTGAATTCCAATGGTCACATGACCTTTTGTCTTCTCTTGAATCTTCATTTCATAGTTTTATGTTTGTATAAATGGATGAGTATAGACCATGTATTAGGCAACTAATAATAGAAGATATATCCTTGCTTTCTCATGGATGTAACCTTTAATGGTGAACCACATAATTCATTGTGTTGTGTTTTTTTCTCTAATTTTATTTCTATTGTTTTGTGTTATTTATATGTTTTCTTTACTTTTTTAAAATTAAAAAGATTTAGTATTTTTCTTCATTCAACTAAAACACTAGCTTTTTCTTTTACAACCCTAAAATTGACCCAAAAAATGAAAGAATAATAACTTATATGCATCCATCTACTGCATAAGTTCCAATATTGGTCTCATGATTTTAGTCTTCTATGTTGAAATCTACAATGCTCTTTGTACCTTTGACGCATTTTATTCACCCTTTAAAACTAGTAATTTATCCTTTAGCACCTCTCTTTATCCTTGGAACACTAAACAATCCTTACATTTCCTAGGCCAAAATGACTATGATTTGAAAGGACTATTGTATGTAGCTAAGTGAATTTTGTAAGCAGTGTTATAATGAACGAGAAAATGACTAGGTAAAAATCATACACTTTTGGCCACCTATGTATCTTTACCTCCATACATTCATGGAGGCACTTTCAATAGAAAATGACAGTCACAAGAACTGAAGTATCTTATTCTCTAAGCATGCCATAAAACCAAATATTAGATCTTTGTTACTATAATCTTTCCACCATTTTCAACATTCGTAGATGCAAAAAAATTCCATGACTCTAATACCATATGAAGTTGAGGAGATTCATTGATTAAATCTACAATTCTATCCATAGCTTCAATGCATTGAATTCATCCTTCAATGCCTATAATGCATCCTTTAGCACCTCTCTTTATCCTTTGAACACTAAACAATCCTTACATTGCCTAGGCCAAATTGATTATAATCTAAAAGGACTATTATATGTAGTTGAGTGAATTGAACAAGCAATGTTATAATGAACAAGAAGATGACAAGGTAAAAACCATCCTCTTTTGGTCGCCTCTGTATCTTTTTCCCATACATGTATGGAGACACATTCAATAGGAAATGATATTCACAAGAACTAAAGTGTGCTACATAACCAAATATTAGATCTTCATTCCTATAATTTTTATACCATTTTCATCATTTCCGTATGCAAAAAAATTCCATTACTTTGATACCATATGAAGGTGAAAATCTTGATTGATTAATTTGATGAATAACAACCATATTTGTCTAGGTGAAAAGCTTGATTCATCAATCTTTTTGTATTCATCAATTGTAGAGATAAGTACATGTATTTCAATTTATTACAAATTATCAAAACATAACTCTATAAATACCATACATAATTAATTTAATTATTTTTATATGTATGCATTTTATTAGATAAATCTAGACTAAAATTAAGAAATTTGTATTTTCCATTAGAAAAAAATTGTTCAATTATCTAGTATAGATTAATCTTAAATTATTTATACTATATATTTAATTGGATTAGCTTAAATAATATTTAGAAAATGTCATTTTTCTTTATAATTAGCATACCAATATTTAATTTCAACATAATGATTATATTTTAAAATAATAAGATAAAAGAATGACGCAGTAAAAAATTTGAAAATATTCATTTAAGTATATAGCACATTAATTTTACATTCATCATTTGAATAAGTTATAAATAATTATCTTATTTTGATGGCAATAATTATCACTATTTTGATCATTTTCAAAATGTATTTTAACATATACTATATATTTAATATAAAATGAGTCGGCTCCAACCGGATCACCAAAAATATATGCGGATCACCCAAAAGATGATAAAATGATTTCTATATGTCTGCCCTATCCTCTCATGCACGTATCTCACCATCGCAATCACCAGAAAGCTTCTGGACCAAAACTGCTCTGCTCAACCTAAAATACCGGTAGACTATCACCAAATCACAATAACTTTCGGATATTAAAATCCATGATTACGAGATAGCATTTCCAAGAAGAGTTGTCATCAATGACAACCCTAGACCATTATTCACGCATCAGTATCCACCGGATGAGTGTCAGTTGCCATCAATCTCCCCCTTTGGCATTGATGGCAACACTCGTGAAAAATGACTGTGTTGAAATATGTACACCGTATCAAAATTTCTAATGCTCCCCCTTAGATCAAAAACTAAAAACCTGTATCAACATATCAACCCAGAAACTTGCCTCCTATACATTTTCCACTCTACTCTCCCCCTTTGACAGTAATGCCAAATATGGGGTGTTGCTCATAAACTTATGTACAAGAGTGTATACCGGATATACTATACATGAAGATATCTGCAAAAATGGTCTTTGAAAGTACTAGATGAGTATCCCACCCATTCTTCAAGTTGTCCAAAATTGTGATGAATGCGATGAAAACATAGGCATGAATCTCCACATCCTTCAATTTAGTCAAAAGAGGTTGTGCCATAGCCTTCATACAATCTACTTTATTACTCAACATGGTGTCTATTCGGGGGGCAATCAGGTTCTGGAGTTCACCAAATCTCCTCAAAAATTTGTCTTTATCTGAATTAAGGCTCGAGATTTGATCATTTAGAGCCATTACTTTCCCTTCTATGTTGTTGGTTAGGGTTACATTTGAGTCAAATGACTGTGAAATTCCAACTAGCTTACCCTGACAAATACCAATCTACTTGTCTATATCAACTGTGACTTTGGGAAAAATAAGACAAGACTTATATATCTTACCACCTTCAATCAGTGCCTCTGAGATGGTGTGCATAACCTTGTTTAGTCTCACTCTATCATCCTTTATCATCTTCCGGAATGTCTACATACGAACCTCTTTAAATCTATCTAATACCCACTTAGTAGTAGACATTATTAATCAATTGTAATAATTTACCAGAGGGGTTAGCATTGGGATCTAGCTACACTTCTGGTACCACCTTATGAAAAATACCTACAAACATCTCAATTAACTTCTTGTCCTCATTATCTGAATTTACTAAGTCCTGACTAGCTTGAGCCTAGACTGTTGTAGCTACCATTAGCTCGGGGACATCTGTCTGATATCAATAGGTTTATCAAAATTAATAGAGATTTGCAAAAGAATTATTTTCCCTTTGTCCTTAGGAGTGTCAATTGTCATGACTATCGGGATTGGACAGTTGTCGGCTCTCCTTTCTCCTATGCCTTATCCTTCTATGCCTCTTCTTTCCTACAACCGGTTGCTACTCAGTAAGAACTTCTTCTTTATCCTTTACTTATGCACTAGTGTTGCCACTTGGTGCGGTAACATCCTTAGGAGTCTCTTGAGACTCTTCACCTTTCATCTCCACTGTGTCCAGAGGATTTTGACTATCTATAGCATCAAGGGTTGAATGGGTCTAATCTGCTGAATGAGAGGTGTCTTCCTTCTGAGATTCATCTTCATTGATTGGTACTTGATTATTCTCTAGAAACTTTCTCCATATCTCTTCTATTTGTTTTCTCACTTATTCAACCCTAACAACCTTAAGTCTGTTCACTTTGTTTTTGCTCCTGAATTCCTTCCGGTTGGCCAGCTCCATAAGTCTATCAACCTCTTCTTGAGATATGCAAGCACTTATGTTTATCAATTCTCTCTCTTTCATTTCTTTATCTAATCTTCTTGTTTTTAGTCTCCTAGCATCTAGAATATTATACAAATATTTGGGAATATTGTGTTCTAGCTCAATTAATGACTTACTAAAGTTATGCATATGCAACACAACAACTTCCTCAACTTCCCTTTGCTCATTTTCATCAAAATTATCATAGTATACACTGATATTCTTAAGATTACCATTCTTAACAATTTCATCAGTTAGTTCTTTTACAATTAATGGAGGAATTAAAGTATGTTTACCCTCTACCTTGCCAGATTCAAGGTCCTTATCAAACTTTGTTCTCACCCTTCTTCCTCTTTTAAGCCTGTCGGTTAAAGAGGGTTTTTTTTTTTTACTTCTTTATTTTCTCACCACTGGACTGAGGTTTCCTGATTACTTTGAAAAATTCACCTTTCTTCTTAGCTTTCTCTACTTCCTCATCTGACTCGGTCTGAGAAGCAACAAGGGATATAGCTATATAGGTTCTCTTTGGTTTCTCCCTCTACTTCAACACACCTTTCCCAGATGAGCTTTGACCTATAGAAGGCTTCACCAGAGTAGGGGAAGACTTGGTCTCCTTAGGCTTTGCCTTGGAAGGAACTATTTTAGCCTTAAGATTCTTTGATTCTTTCATTTGTGTTGCCTTCTCCCTCACTTGCTTGACTGCCTCTCTAGTGAATCCCATCTGCATAGCCACTTCTTCAGCCATTTTGGATACTTTTCTCTTTCTTGTCGGCTGGGTGAACTTCTTATGTAACTCCATATTTTTCTCCTTGTAGGTGCCAAATCTTGGTTCATTTGGATCCACCGGTTTGGTCAGAAGGTGTTGAGAATAGACTTCAAGTGTTTCGTTACCTTCCTTAGATTGGGTTTGTCACCAGTTTGATTTGGGAAAGTGACTGCATAGATGGCCTGCTTGGTTATATTGTAAGATTTGTCTAGCCAGATAAACTCATCATGCACATGGCTTAGAATGTATCTCACCCACTCATCTTCATCAAACAACGGAAAGTGAATAAATTGCATGAAACCCTTCCTCTGCAACCGAGCATATTTCAGTTTGAGATTTTCATCTTTGTCTCGGAGGTGTCTGTTATAAAGTGCTAGGTTCGCCTCATTTCTGGTCTCCTCAATGTTGCAGTGATTATAAGCTCTCACATCATCAACATGTAGAACTCCATATGGTATGGATGAGAAAGCACCATTGGGATCATCCTAAACTGACTTAAATAGATGTTTCTTGAATTACGGCCTTGCTCTTTTAGATACCTCAACTACTAAAGGCGTATTAAGAAAAGAAGATGTCATTTCAAGAAATTTTGGGTTTAAAATATGCTTCTGTAAATACCTCTTGTTCCTAATGGATGCACACAAGTCTTTGTTGGATTTCCTCAAAGCTTTTGATCACCTAGAAAATTGGTTCGCCTTGCTCTGTTGCTTCAACTCTTTGCTTGTAATGTGAGAAATGATTTGCATTTTCTCTTTTTAACCTTGCAAACCCTAATTTTAAGTTGACATAAATGCACTGGTAAGGTTCAACCGGATGCCCTGTTCAGTATAAACCATTCAACTGGATTCAAAGATTGATATGAAGAATTTTGGATAATCATCTCCAATCATCTGTAATCAACCTTGATCGATCATAGATCTCCAGGGGCTCTGCAAGATTTTGCATGAAAATGCTACCCCCTAAGGCCAAAAGCCTAAGTTACCAGATGAAGATCCTACATCGGATTCAGGTGCAGATCTATTGTCTGTATTAGAATTATCATTTCTAACCCACATCTTCTCATGCTTATCTTTGATCTCTTCTACTTTCACTTTGCCTTTCTCATCTGATTTGTCTTTTTTTACTGGAGCATTATTCTTGCTTCTGCAATACTTTGCAATGTGATGGGTTTTGTTGCATTTACGGCAAACAACACTTCTCTACATAGGTCTAAAATTAATTTGATTTGGTCTCATTCAGCATTGGTTAGAGATATGTCCAAATATTTCACAAGCATAACATCTCTTATTCTAAAAGTTATTCATTACTACTATGCACATGTTTGACTTGTGACCAAAATTATTGCATATGAAACACTGGCCAGCAAAGGTAGGACCATTGTTCATAGTATTCATTACATTATTCATTCTACTTTTGCATTGGTTCACCATATGACTAAATTTATTGCAAGTAAAATATCTATCATTAAATTACGAGCATTAGGTTGTCATACTAAAGGATTCTTGCTCTTATTATGATTGCCTTGTCCGGATCCGGAGGATTCTCCCTTCTCAAATCCAAGTCCTCGCATGTCCTTTCCATGTCTCTAACTTTCTATCATCTCATCAAGCCTTGCTGAGATAGCATTGAATTTGTCTTTAAATTGTTTTGTAGTAGCAGGTTCATCTCTTAGGGCAACAATCTGTCTCTCAAGTTCTTGACCATTATTCCTTGATTGTGTTAACTCAAGCTTCAACTAATCATTCTCATAGGTAAGCCTGAAGAATTCATCTACTCTATCCTTCAATGATTGAGTCAAATTTTCTTCATTCTTCTTCTGATCTCCAATCTCCTTAGTCAGCTTCATCACAATCGATTGCATCTCATTCTTCAATACAACATTCTCTCTAGCAATCTTGTCACATTCATTGACTTTGTCCTGATTTTTCATGCTTTGATCTTCTTTCTCCTTTAGCTTGTCCATTAGCTCTTTCCTCTTGTCTCCTAAAGTGTTGACCTAATCTTTGAAATCATTAATGAATTCTTTAGTTGAATTTAGGTTTTTCTTTAAGGAGCTTATCTCATTTCTTGTTGCATCAAGATCCTCAAGTGTCACACAAAGTTGTCTCTAAAAAAACTAGAATCATTGATTCAATCTCTCAGACCTTCCTCAAGCAGTTAGGCTTCCTCAAAGGAACTAGGCTCTGATACCAATTGTTGGAATCAAGGATCACTGAGATGGAGGGTTGAATCAGTGATCTACTAGCAAACAAATTTTATGACTTACTCGTAAAGCACCAGAAGCATATGAAAGAAAGTAAAGTGCAAAAACATAAGATAGCCAACCACAAAATCAAAACACTAGGATTTTTACATGGAAACCCAAATGGGAAAAACCACAGTGGGATTTGAACCCACAATATTATTCTACTATGGCCAGTAGCAAAGAAATATTACAAAAGGGGAATGCACTAGCATTTAGGCACACTACCTAGAGCTTACAACTCAATTACAATAAGAGTTGCAACCCCAGAAATCTCATTGCCTTAAAAATATTTTACAATGATGAATTACAATTATTGAACTGAAAAATAGCATCAAACAATGCTTGGATGAGTTCCAGTTAAGTGCATTAAGTCTAACCGTACCACCTCTGCTACTCTACTCTGTTTTTGGTTGTCTCGGTCAGCTACTATTGGATAAAGAATGTGTAGGTGAAACTGCACCAAAAGGATTTCTCGATCACAACTTGCTCATATCACATCATTACATTCACCAAAAATATCTTTTACACTGGTCTTATATATCTACAACCACAAACAAAATATTTATCAAGTTGGCATGTAGTGTAACATGTAATCATAACGTGTAATCATGAGTTGGCTCCAATCGGGTCACCAAAAACATATGCAGAGCACCCAAAAGATGATAAAATAATTTCTATAGGTCGGCCCTATCATCCCATACACGTATCTCACCACAGCATTCATCGGAAAGCTTCCAGACCAAAACTGCTTTGCTCAACCTAAAATATCAGTACACTATCACCAGATCACAATAACTTCTGAATATCAAAATTTGTGATTACCAAATAGGATTTCCAAGAAGAGTTGCCATCAATGGCAACCCTAGACCATTATTCATGCATCAATATCCACTAGATGAGTGTCAATTGCCAACAGGAAACCCTCCCAACTTTCCAAATGCCCTTGGCGATTCTTTGCACCTCTCATTATTGAACAACACCAAAATCACTAGATTGTACAGTCTTTGCAACTCAAGATAATCACTACAATCACAGTACTTTAATTGGAGTTCCCTAAGATTTTCCAAACCAAATATCCAACTTGGCACTACAAAGTTTTCTAGATGAAAACTTTCCAAATGTTTCATTGCTATCATATTCTCTGAAATATGTGGAAGACTGATTTTTGACCTAATAATTTTTTTTTTGTGACTACTAGATGACGCATCTTCGCCAACTTTGCAAAGATCCCCCTTCTTCCATCATCTTCAACTCCTCCTCATACTGAATAAATAACCATAGTTCCTGAAGTTGAATCATATTGGCCAAATCCTCTAACCTCATCAATTCTTCCCCTTGTATGGACAAATCCAACTATCTTGTTCATAGTGTTCACAAAGAGGCCATCTTTGATATTCCTTTTGGCATGCAAAAAATGAAACTGCATTCTAAATTTTGAAGACATCTTGGTTCACTTATCCATGCTGGAAATGGACTCTAGCAAAGAGGTAAAGCAAAAAACAAGAGGCTTTACAGATGTCTCACACACTTTGAAACCTCCATAATTTGTGTATGTCTTAAGTTCAATACTTTAAGAAGTTTCATCTTTCCAATAGACATAGGAAATATAGAGATGTTTGCGAAGCTCAAATGGAGAATGCACAGTCCTCTCATAACCATAAACAAGTTTTTTGGAATGCTTGTAATCTCCTTATTTTGAGATAGTGAGAATGTGCAGAGACAAATAGGATGGCTCTCTGCGATGGCATTGTCATATATATTTTTCTTGGTCAGTAAAACTTGACACCAACCAATGCCATCACCATCACTTGTATTTGTAGAGGCTTCCTTAATAGAAAAAGTGCATTTGTTTTTTTTTATATGTGGATGGCCAAATTTGGGTTGGTTTAAATAGCCAAATTTGGTACTGTGAGTTCTTGTGTGGAAGTTATGGGCCCATTTCTATCACTGGTTCATCGATTCCCATTACCGTTCCCATTCACGTTTCAATTGCACTCGCCTTTTAATTTCAAATCTAAACTATTCCCACACAGAAGCCTTGTGAATGCATTTGATCACATAAATCAAGACATTTATTGTTGAAGCTAAACTACTCCCAACCAGATATGAGCAATGCATTTGAAGCAGAACATGTATGCAAACTGTGGAGGCATAGACAAGGCACGTGAAGATTATGGCTTCTGACATGTTAATCATTGACTTTGGTCTCTATCGATTATCAGGGACATGTTTAACTCATGGAACAACTCCTAAAGTAGTTATTTCCCAAGTCTTATATTTTAACCATACGTCCCTATACAATGTTTTCTCTTCTCGTATCTTTATTATTTTATCAATTTTATAATTTCTATGGTCATTGGTTGGAAAACCATGCAAATTAGTGGGAAAGTCTATACTAATGTATTCTACAATGCCTCCAAAGGATAGGGCTTAACTCGTTGTTTTGTAGAAGATATCTTCACTAGTAAAAACAATCAGAGAAGTAGGGAAAAGGAAGAGTTTTTTCAAATAGAGCCTTGTTTTGTTTTGAGCGACAGTAGTATGGTAGTACAGGATGCTCAAATGTGTTGTGAGAAGTTGAAAAGTCTTATCTTGAGTGGATTGGATCAAAATAGGGGTGAGTGTTGTTGTTAAACCTAGAGGGCAGTCTCCTACATTAAACAAATGAAGGGAAATTGTGTGAATGCCTCACACAAGAATACAAAGAAATACATCAAATGGACCTAGTGGCAATGACCTAGGGTTGAGAGTTTGAGTAAACCTTAGGTAGGTTGATATGAACTTTTTGAAACATGGTTTACTTAGTTGAATTGCAGTCTTTCCTTTGCATCATCTTCAAACCTTTTATTGACTATTGCTATGACCATCATGATTTAGATAGTGATTGTAATAATTTTTTAATGCACTACCTTTGATAAGAACTAGGACTATCCTACTTCATTGGATTTTGAATCTCTTATTTTGATGATGAAGACTAATATTGTTGGAGATAATGAACATATCCTCTTGTTGCTCCATAAATCCTTAGATCATCTTATTTTGTTAAGGCCATTTGATGATTGTTTTATTGAAATATGGTATCACCCTTGGGTTTTGGGTAACCTATGACGAGGATGAACTTCTAAATTTGGTTGATTCCTTTAAAATACCTCTTAGCAACTACTATACTTGATGGCAAAAGGGACAAAAGGAAAACATGGAAATGATATTGCTCTAGGAGATTATTCTTGTTGTCCTGATTCACAATTAGCTTCGATCAAAGAAGTGAGCCAAAAATTAAAGGATTCTTAACCAAACCATGTAAGAATCTCCTTATATCATTCATTGACAACACAAAACAAGAACAATTGAGAAGGAATCTACTAGTTCCCTTATTGAAATGAAAGGAATCCAAAAACTCATCCTTTCAAGCCTAAAATCATGTTGCATGATTATTTGAATTGATTGCTTAAGCTCCTAGGTGATGCATGATATAAGGGCTTGTGTTTGAACTTGAATTTCACTTAACCTCCTCTAGACATGAGATTTATTCAATAATATTTAAACATCTCCCTTAACAATGCAAAGTATAGGGTATCCACACAAACACTCACAATACCTTAGTATATATTGTTTAAGGCTAGCCGCCAAATCTAACAGCAAATCATGAATTTTGCAACATTTGATTAGCTTATATTCATCAATCACATCATCCAAATCTTCCCATAGTTGAAGAAAAACAAATTGGCAAGTTGATGTAAGCAGTCCCATGCCACCTCCAATTGGTCCTCTCATGTATGGATAAATCCTTCTCCTATCCAAAGATTTACCAGATACTCGAGATCTATCTCCTTGTCCTCAGGAAAGAAGGAAAGGTATGCAAAACAGGCTTTAAGGCATGCGGGAAGAGAGTCATAACTCAATTTCAGAATACCCATAATAGGGTCATTGTCACTGACATAAATAATTATTTGTTTGAGTTGATGGAGCTTCATATCCCATTCATTGAGATTTGTGGTGTTGGCCAAAGATGCCGCTATCATTCTGGACAACCAACAACAAATTTCCACATCGCTTTACAATCTCATGACCCACCTCTCTTAATTGCTATTGTGGCTCTATATTTTCCTCGAGTTCTCCAAATGCGTGAACACAAACAATCCTCCAACTCTCATCATCTGACATATGTTGCATCTCATACATTTGAGGATTCAAAATTGTAGAAAACATCTTACTTCGAGTGGTGACTACAATTTTACATAGGCTATTGTTTTCAGTTGGGAGGCCAAGTTTAGATAACAAGTCATCCTCTCTAGAAGCCTTCCACACATCATCTAACACAACAAGACACCTTCTCCATTGTAATTTTTCATGAATAAACTGAGCTAATGCTTGCTCACTTATTCCACTATTTTTACTTTTCTCACTCAAATCTCTATCTTTTAACTGAAAGACTAAATCTTTTTGTAACATAGAAATAAAATAGGACTGAGAAATTGAAATCCATATAGATTTCTCATACCTTTCTTTTTCCTTGTTGTAAACATGTTGAAGAGTATATGGCTTTCCTATCCCCCCCATCCCAACCACAACAATAACTAGAAAGGTTGGGTTGTTCAACAAGTTAGTATGTAATCAACTTTAGACTGTATTCTAATTGGGCATGAATAGTTGGGTAGAAGATAAGATCTCTTCAAGTCTATAGCTACAATTTGAGATGTACCTGGTATTACACAATTTATAGACAAAAGTTCATGATGTAACTTCAGTTGCTCGACCATTTGAGTAATAGATCCCATGTGATCCTTGATGTCTCTAATTTGCTACCCTATATGTGGCAAAAAATCCACTGACTGCAACTCAACCTACAATATTGAGTGTCATTTCCATATATTGATTCTACAATGCATTCCTCAAAGATGTCCTCTTCGCACATGGCAATATCATCTCTCTACGATTTGGAGTACAATTTGAAAATTGGTGGTCTAGTGCCAAAACTTGAAATTGAAAATTTCTAAATTATAATTTGAAGTTTAAAATTTGGTGATCTAGCACCAAAACTTGAAATTGGAAATTTTTTAATTTGAACCAAATTTGAAAACTAGAAACTTTCCAAATTTTTGTTCTTAAGTTTCCCACAAATGTCTATTTCCATCTGTCTTCAAATTGAAACTATCTAAAAATAGTAGGTTGGCAAAAAAAAACAATAAAACAATTCAAAAAGTTGGAATTTCTTATTCGTCCCAATGGGTATCCAAAAATGCAAAAACATTAAAATAAAACTAAAAAAAAAGGAAATTTTTTTTTTTGGGGTGATGCAAGATTGCCCTTACACCACTGGATGCTCCTGCATTAGACACTTGAGGTAGCTTGAGAAGTGACCCCATCATATCTCAGTTGATTGAGGAGAACTCAAACGGTCAACCTCTACCTTGGACAACCATGAAGAATCTTCATCAGGTCTTCCCTTCCATTTCACCTGATATTCCTTGTACTACTTGTTTTTGGTACTCCTTCCCACCCGTCTATCATGATTGCTTCGATCTAATCCTTCTCTGAAGTAGGTGTAGGGATTTTAAATTGTTCTTATTGGAATCAAGGAACACTGAGAGGGGGGGTGAATTAGTGTTTTGCAAATTTTAACTTTAATCTATTCTTTCAACCACTTAATGCATTTAACCAAAAGAAAGATGCAAAAACATAAAGTGATCAACCACAACACCATAGCAGAAGGATTTTATACATGGAAACCTAGTTAAGGGAAAAACCATGGTGGGGATGAACCCACAAAATGAGTATACTCAAATATAAGTGTTACAATGGGAATGCACATGCATTCAGGCACACTGCCTAGAGCTCGCTACTCAAACAAAGAAGGTGCATTGCCTATGAAATAGTTACAATAGATTACTAAAGTTTTTTAACTAGAGAGTAGCATCTACAAATGCCTAATAATAGTTCTGGTTAAGCATAATAAGCACACTTTTCACACTTATTTCTCTATTTTGTTTCACTGTTTTGTCATAAATTTGGAGCATGGATCTCTGAGTTGTGCACATGAAACTATGCACAATCAATCACTAACACCTTCCACACACCCAAAATTATCAAAACCATCACTCTTATATATCTGCAACATTAAATCATATCCATCGCTAGTCAACTCAAGAACATTTAATTATTTTATTCAAACGTGTACATACAGCGGCAAAATCCAAACTCAAATGCTAATGCGGACCAAAATAATTGATTGCACATTACCACATATGTCGTCTAAAAATCTTAGATCACAAAGACAATCACCAAAATCGCTCCATCAAATTCATACAAAGGTTAATCATGTTAGTCTATCGTTTTGCATTGTTAAACCAAAACCTGATTCACTAGATCTTCTATCTCACAATCATCATTGAAGGCTAAAATCCTAGAATAAGATACCCCAAAAATCCACCAACCTTTCATCAAATCCACAACACAAAATATACCATATAAATGAAGTGCTAACCAAAATACTGAGTTGTCACAACCCTCCTTTATCTCCTTTGGATTTAAATACAAACTCTATTATATTTCTTTTGGATAAACTATTGAATGAATATTATAAAGGAATAAAAATAATAAATCACACACACACATGGAAAATATACATTTTTTTCTTAATTGTTTATTTAAATTTCCTCACCCAAATAATGGCACATGTTGTAGGAAGAATAAGAAGCTTCTAGAGGCTTCTCCACTACCTTGCACGTAACTCCTCCCACTAAGTCTAATCAATTTGCATGAAGGCCAAATTGGGAGAGAATCTCTATTTTTTAATTAAAAAATTAGTTAGTGGAATTTGGAGATTTTTCTTATAAAAGATGTACAAGTTTTCAAAAAAGGGAGTTGGTTATTCCATAAAGAAATTCTTCAAGTAAATTTCTCTTTTGTAGTCATATTTCATTTTTTAGAATAGCTAAGATTTTGCTTTGGATTTCTTCTTTCAAGTTTGAAGGATCAAGGGAGATTCATAGGGGATTCTACACCATTTTTCAAGCATCCAGGTTCTTTCAATTTAGTTTTTATTTCATTTGTATGCATCTTATCCTTGCTGCAAATTAGATTAGATTAATTTTGTTTAAGAAATTAGATACATTAGTTTCAAATTTTTGATAAGAATTAGATTCATATGTTTAAGAAATTAGATCAATCTTGGTTTAATATATTGCTGAAATGAGTTTGAAATCTGTTTTTGTAGTGGATTAGTTCGAAGAACTAAATATTGTCTTTCAATTCCTTGTTGTAGATTGGATATTTGTTAGTATGAAGAATTAAAATATTGTCTTTCAATTCCTTGTTGTAGATTGGATATTTGTTAGTTTGAAGAATTAAAATCTTGTTTCTTATCTAATTGTTGTATATTGGATTAATCTTATTTTATATGCACACTGTGAATTTAAAGAATAAAATCTTGTTTTTTTTTTTCTCTTA
The DNA here is from genome assembly GCF_030272615.1 of Cryptomeria japonica. NCBI lineage: Eukaryota > Viridiplantae > Streptophyta > Pinopsida > Cupressales > Cupressaceae > Cryptomeria > Cryptomeria japonica. The sequence goes on along the minus strand of NC_081407.1, from coordinate 288,140,276 downwards.
CCATGAATGAATCAAATCTTCCTGTAGGAATAAATTTATCTCTATAAATTTTAAATTGAAATCAGATTAAGGAAATACAATTATGAGCTTGCATTTACCAGCATAATCATCTACCTTTCATGGCTGGAAATGATTTATTTCCTCTGGATTATTTATCTCTGGGAATAACTCTCCGTGAGGAAGCAAAATATAAGTTATCTCTGTATAAACATCTGGCTTTCAATCATCTGTACTCTACTGGGATTGAATTATTCTCCCTGGATTGTTTTATCTCTTTGGGTTATTCACTCCTGTGAATGAAACCTTATTATTACTTTAATATTTTTTTTATCCTTATTGTTTAAAATCTACTCTCTGTCTATTTAAATTAATCTAGAAAACCATATATATATATATACCGAGTTGATTAAACTATCGCATGAGAAATAATGCAAAGTAAATTAACATTGCAACGCAGTACCTAGAAGGTACTGTGAATGGTTGCATGGGATAACAACCGCAGGCAGAGTTAATAACTCTGCAAGGGGAGTGGTACCGTTATGGTACCCTCCACTAACCTGCGGTCACTGCTACGGCAGTGGCCGCAGGGTAGTGGAGGGGACCGTGGGGTCCCCCTCCCACTAATTGCTATGAGCGCGCAATACCATGTTCGCGCGGGTAGACTATAACATTCATATTTCAAATTCTTTTTTTTTATTATGGAATTTATTTGTTAATACTTGGTAATAAAGTTTTAGTTGTTAATAATTGATAAATTTTAGATTAATTTTTAATAGTTATTAATAAATTTTGGTTAATTGGTAATAATTATTAATAACTTATTAATAATTATTATTAATGTAATTGGTAATAATTATTAATAAATTATTGATAATTATTATTAATGTTAAAATTAGTAAAGTAAATTTGGGAAAAATTTAATAATTAATAGGGATTATCGTATGGTAGATTATTGTGAAAGAATGGAATCTCTCAATCCATTGAGGATCTAATTGATTCTTGGGCGATAAATTTAAGCTTACTTAAATCTCTAAATCTTATTAATATGATTGATCCAAAATCGCCAAAAGTATAAACTAATTGCCAGTAACTCTATATTTAATTATTCTTACAATAAGAGTAAACACTTCTTCATTTTGTATGCAATGACACTATTTTACCTTGCTTTTATTTCACATTCATTACCTTCATGCAATTGCTCGTAAGTTCACAATTATCATTACCATGCCAATACATGTATTAATTCGTTTAATTGTAGAATAATGATATTTCTCTTTTCAAATAGCATTTAAAGTTTAAATTATGTACATCCATTTCATAATTATATTTCAAGCATGATGTTTCATAAGCTCTTAGTTTAGAAACTAAACAAAGGAAGTTGGAAAACCAAAACTAGCAGCGTTCGGTATATACGGTGCCTCTGGGTCACACTTACGGGTAATGCCATCGTGTTGAACTACTACACTTAATGCCTAATAAAGTTGTATTAACGACATCTGTGGCATCGTCCCTATAAATTGCCGGGGAGTAATAAGGGACACTTGGAAGTGAAAATCCAAGGGGCAGGTAATCCCCCTTGGATCGATAATTTAATAAGATAACTTTTAAATGATTTTCACATCCGTTGAGATAAACCATAGTAAACCCCTTTTAGGGATGGTCAAGTTAAATGCTCTCATGAAATTGATTTCTTTTTTATCTTGAAGGGATTTTGGTGATTTGCAATTTGGTCAAGGGTGACGCTCATGATAAGAGTTAGGATCTAGTTATTTTTAGGCCACAAGCAATAGGCCATCTTGAGCCTTCGCTTAAGCGCTACCATCGTGGGTAGCAACCGTAGAGAAACTGTCTGGGACACTGAACCTAGAAAGGGTTGCGTACCCACAAATCAATTTACATCAAACCATAGAATAGAAAATAGAACTACATACTTTACGCCTTGATCCCGTGCCGAAGCGGGTATGTAGGCAGTCTTGGGACGGAGTTGTCCCTCGTACTCAGGCGTTCGTGGGTGGGGTATAGGCTAGGTTGAGTAAGAATCCTAATTGAAAGATAAGATAATTAAATTGAAAAAGAAATTCAATGCATACTCAGAAGGAATCCCGTATGGATTCGCTTGACTTCCCGAGGCTTTAAGCCAAATTCTGAGGCAGAATTCAAGCTTGTATTATTTTAATTACTCCTAAGGACGGTGACCTCGGTGCACTTTTGTTAGAAGAGTGTAGTACTTAGTGAGTGGCTCAGGACCCGAATGGTCCCGATGAGTCTAAGTCTCTGGCCAGAGCATCTCCTATCCCGTTTGGATAGATGCCTACCCCGTATGGGTAGATGCCTATCCCGTTTGGATAGATGCCTACCCCATATGGGTAGATGCCTATCCCGTATTGGATAGATGGAATCTTATGTCCCGTATGGACAATTGCCTAACCCATAAGGTTAGATGCTCATCCTGGATGGATGAATGCCTAATCCTAAATGGATGGATGCCCAAAGTATGCAATTGAATAAAACATAATGATTACATTAAACAAAACAAAAAAAGAATACTCAATTTTTGTTGTAACAATTATGGTGGGTTATTACATGAGCTCTATCAAATACTATGTTGAAGCTTGTCAGACTTAACCAAATCACCAATCTTACATCTAGTATAATAAAATGAAGTAATGCGGATGGGATCACTGAATTAGGTTTCCATCAATGACAACACCTGACTAGTTGTGCAGTGTCTCTTGCCAACAATCTCTCCCTTTGGCATTGATGGCAACACTTAGTGAAAAATGACTAAGTGTAGGAATCAATACCAACATATGTATACACTACAAAGCTCAAAAATTTAAAAACTCCAGAACTCCTCCTGAGATGAACATAACATCTTTCACTGCCCTACACTCCCCCTTTGACATCAATGGAAAAGGTAGAGATCTGCATGCCAAAAATTCATACAAAACTTTATATGCAAACTGCATATGTACACACAGAATTTTCTAACTTACATATACTTTAATATATCTACAAAAATGTTCTTCAATGAGCTCAAATGATTGTCCCAACCTTTCTTGAGACACTCCAAAACTGATATGAGACCACTAAAAAGGAATGCTTTCATCTCTACTGACTGGAGATTTGTGGGATCATTTGTGATTATAGCATCTTGAGCTTCCTTCAAAGCACTAAGCATTGTATCCAACTTAGGAATAATTTGATTCTAAAGCTTACCAACTCTACCAACAATCTTCTCCCTATAATGGCTTAGCTTCTTAATCTTGTCAAGCAATAATATAATGGTATGACTTTCTTGACTAGTCACAAAAGTAGTCAGAGGATTAAAGGTTGAGAGATACCTGCCAATTGCTTCTCATCCTCCTTAATCTTCTTCTCAATATCTACAAAAAACTTACAAAATGATAGAAAGGATCTGTATACATTGCCTCCTTCAGATAAGGCATCTTGAATACTTTTAACACGAGCATCTAACAAACTTCTATCATGAGCAATCATCCTCTTTAATTCACTGAATCTCTTATCATTGAACTCATTCTAGACTCTGACTTTAGCTGAATTCTCTAATGACTCAAAATGAGAACTTACTGAGTTAATTAGGCTCTTCAGTTGTTCAGAGGGAGAATATGTAGTGTCCTTCTTAAATGTAGGCATTATTTTCTCTAGGATATGGGAAGCAAGATTTAGTAGCTCACTGTTCTCCATGTGAGACTTCAGGATCTCCTCTCTTGCCTTTTCCTGTGCAAATGATGTTGGATTCAAATTTTGAATGGGAGAGAAGGTGGCCAAATTGATAAGCCCTTGAGACAGTGTTAGATCATCAAAAATTAGTTTATCTTTCCCAAGAAAGTCCTTAACATCTTCAGCAGTGTCTCTTGCTTCAGAGACATTGCCAATCATCTCAACCTTTTTGTCGTTAGTGTTAATTTCTATTTTAGCCTCCTTTGGACCTTCATTATCAATCAAAGCTTGAGTCTCCATAGATGGCATGGTGTCTATTGGTAGATCAGAGGATTATGAGTATCCTCAATTTCATTTCCTTTTCCTGACTCCTCTCTACCTTGATCCATCACATCTTCCTTCTCTTTATTCATACCTTCCTCTTCTGGAATAGAGGAAACATTCACTTTAACTTGTCCATCTTTTGAATGCACTGCTTTCACTTCTAGAATAGATGAATTATCACCACCATGGACTTCCTTTGAAACAAAATCATATTTTTTCTTTTCTGTAATTGGCTTCAATATCTTCTCAGTATCTTCAATTACTTCATCTATTTGCCTAATTGTAAGCTTGTTTATTCTTGTTTTTCTTCTAAACTCCTTTGTGGCTTCTTTGAGTATTCTATTAACTTATTCTATGGCTATCACCGAGCATAGATTGACTATCACATATTCTTTTAATCTTTCATCTCATGCCTTAGGACTACCTCTCCTCATCTCTGGAAGGTTATAATTTTTTTTAAGAATTTCAGACATGATTTCAACAAGAGTCCTATTGAAAATGTTCAAATACTTAACTATGGCTTCCTCAAGAGTTCTCTTGCTGACATCATTAAATTTATTATAAAATTTAGAGAGACGTTTTAAGTTACCTTGCATAGTAAGAGATTTTTCAACATCATTAACCGACATGATAGGCTTTTTTGTATCCAACTTCACTTTCTTACCTACTTTATCTTCATCAAAGGGCTTGTCCTTAGAGACTTTTGATGCCATTTTGCCCTTGGTCTTGATTTCCTTTACTACTTCATCTAATTTAGTTTCTTCATCATCCTTCACATTGACATATACTTTAGAGCTTTTTTCCTTCTTTCTCTTTTCACCTTTGTCGGATGTTTTGGCTTGAGATTTCTCAAAGCTAGCTAGCTTATGAGAACCGAAGGAGGATGTAGATCTTCTAGTCTACCTTGGCTTGGGGATGGAGGCTTCTAGAACAGTAGATTCAACTTTCACTAGCCTCTCCTCTACAACTTGTTGGGTTCTCTTCATTGCCTCCCAGACTGCTTCTTTTGTAATGCCAATGCTCTCTGTGTACTCCTCTACTACTTTTCTAACCTTCTGGACTATCTCAGGTTTCTTGAATTGCCTATGCAATTGCAAGTCCTTTTCTGCAAATGTGTCAAATCTCTCCTTTGAGGTATCTAATGGCTTTCTCAAGAGATTTTCAGCATACATATCCAAAATCTGAGCATCTAACTCATACCCCATGGCCATGATCCATATTGTCCTTGGTTCCACTGCTTCCATTAGGCATTAATCAATGGGAAAGTGCACCAAGATGGTGAACAGAAAAGTGGCCAGATGCAAAAAATAATAAAAATTCATAACCCATGCGGGTTCTGAAAATTCAAAAACATGCTAGGCTTGGTAACACCAAACCTAGCTACAAACAATTAAAAAAACAAAAAAGTTCCTCAAAACATGTACAGGTTTTAAGGAGCATTATGTTTTATAATAAAAAATCTTACATTTTTTGGTAGCCCACGAATTTTGGCCATTTTCAATGCCAAAACCCATGGAACAGTAGCAAAAGGGAGCCAAAAAACCATAGAACCTGCACGAGTTTGGAATCATTTTGGATTTTTCCAGCATTAAGAGCAATTTTCAAAAATGGCACCTCATCGAACAAGTAAGATTTGATTGGTTTGATTATTTTTGTTTGCATGTTAATTGAAGTAGGGTTTTTTAATTGATTTAAGTTTTGTTTTTATTAATTTGATTTCAGATTCTTCAAGAAATCCCCAAAAATGAAATAGACAACAAAGACATCCTCTTGCACAAGGAACACAAGCAAACCCTGTAAACATTACACATGAGCAACAAGAAAACCCTCAAGACGTTGCTCCACAACCACAAAATCCTCAAAATGTTTCTCCTCGACAGCCACCACCGACACCCTCCACGTCCTCCATTAGATCATGTAGATGCCACACAAGAGGATCTCATCAATTGCCTTACATAAAATAGTGCCTAAATTTCTATATTGGTGAATAGGTTGAGGTCCTCTAGTCTTGAGCACCACTCAACCCTCGCCACAACACTATATACAATGGCCAATAGTGAAAATGAGGTATCTAGGGAGGTTACAAAATGGGGTTTGTGGAGGGATAGATGTCAAACATTTTATGCGGATGGGTTGTCATGTGATCAAGTGAAAAAAAGGGCATACTTAAAGCTAACATATGTGCTCTTTTCACCGATATTATTACCAGTAACAACCTAGAACTAAATACGACTCGATTTCCTATACATTGGTGTGTTCATGTTAGGCTGAAAGAAGCTTTTTGGGATAGGTGGTATATGGTCTTTGACCAACCACCTTGTAATAATTGGGAGGTGCCTCTATATTTTTTGAGAAAGTTGTATTGTGAGTTTATCCTCGACGAGAAGTCGAATTACTTTGACATCTGGCAATTTCAAGGTAGAGGGAGAGGCTTTGTGCAGGATAGACCTGTTGGGATCTGAGAACACTGAGAGGGGGGGGTGAATCAGTGTTCTGCCAGAATAAACAATATTTAACTTTCTAAACCATGCATGTATGTACCGGTAAACAAATAAGCATATAACAAGAAGCAAATAAATCATCCACATAAATGAACACCATAACACATAAAATTTATACGTGGAAAACCTCAATGAGGAAAAACTATAGTGGGATTTGTGACCCACAATATCAGTTCACTAGCCATATGAAAAGATATTACATAAACAGGGGCTTGCACTTGCAGGAAGGCATATTGCTCATCACTAAAGTGCCTCACTAACTACAAGCTTTCTGCCAAAGTAAATTACTGAAAATGAACTCAAGAATGCATCTGCTATGCCAGATAGAGTTCAGATTCTGGTTCTGCTCTGTACCAGTTCACAGTCTTGAACTATTATCTGTATTGATTCTCATCCAAGAGTGCTTTCCTAGCTATCTATAGATCATTGCATGATACAATGTTTGCATACAAAAATGATCTCCATACACATATTTCGCATCTCATAGTTCTATTATATATTTATTTCTATACCATCATAATACCATCATCATTGTATCTAAATTGACCTAGCAAATTGACTTATATACCTATTACATATGATATGCCTTATGTCGACTTATAGTGCATTTACAAAAGATATTCAATGTCGGCCTCGACAATAATTACAAAATGATTTACAAAATAAATCTTCCTTGATGTTGGCTTCCAGAAGTACTGATGTCGGTGTCAGTGTAGTCCTGAATGCTTCCAATGTCGGTATCTACCGATATATGCCTCCTAGTGTCAGTTTGTGACTTCCATCAAGTCTTGTTGCCATCAATGACAATAAAATTAATTTAATTAGTGTCAATTGCCAACAATCTCCCCCTTTAGCATTGATGGCAACACTCATGTGAAAAATGGATTCCTTGTTGGTGTGCTCCCCCTGAGCAACACACTTCAATTGATAACATATTCCCTGATATTTTTCACAAATGTACATACTCCCCCTTTGACATTATTGACAAATACCGGTGAAAGAATACAGTTAGAGTCATTCGAGCTTAGTCATCTTCCGAATTTTTGGGTATGCTTTTTGCACCAAATAAAGATATGTGTCCCCGCTTGATTTGAAAGTGTTTGATATGAATGCAAGTCCACTGAGTAAGTGGGAAAATGATTCCTTCTCCTATGTATCTATCGGTGTGGGCTTAGCTAGCATGTCCATGCATTCTCTCTTGTGAACACCCAAAGAGTCAAGTCTTGGACTCACCAGTCCTCTTAAATTTCTTGCTCTCCTCAGTATTTTATCTTTTTCTTTCTCAAAAGAAAAATCTTGGTTCTCCAAGGACAAAATTTTTCCATCAACAGATGTAGTTAGTGTAGTTAGTCCATCAAAAGAATTAGCAATAGTAGCCATTTTGTCATATAATTCTTTCAATTTGTCATTTACATTGGTTGTTAGACTTCATGTATTACAACATACTCTATAAATATTGGTGCATTGTTTCAAAGAAACCTCAATAGAGACAAGTTTGTCCTCTATCTTCTTCTTCCCAATTACTATAAGCTGATCAAAAGCTGCTCTTTTTGCAGCAGAGAAACTGTCCAAAGCCTGTCGGTCTGCAATCTGTCTCAAGGATTGATAGTTACTTGATATGTATTTTGTTAAAGCTTTGAGCTTACCAGAAGGGCTTGTTCCATCCTCTATCTGACAGTCAGGCATTATTCTATGTAATATAGAGACAGATTTATCAATTAACCCTTTTTCTATAGTTCCTTCCTTCAACAATTTATGAGTGGCCATCATCATTAGTTCTGTTGGACTTAATTTAGAAACTGATTTCTTCTCAACCTGAGAAGTGTCAATTGCCAATACTCTTGTCGGTAAATTTGTTTTGCTTGCTGGTATGGACTCAGTTGATTTGACCTTGTCCATTTCAACCTCTTCTGCATTGGTGGCTTCACCACTTGGTGCAGTGTCGGTTACTGTCGATTGAGTATTATCCACAGTTTTTCCAATGTCTTGTACACTCTCTTGCTCAAAATTGGTTTGTGCTGGTATAAACTGTACACTCTCTGTGACTGCCGGTTGTGGTTGTGTGCCTATAGTTACAGCCAATTGTGATTGTGCAAAATTGGAGTAGAACTACCTAAAATACCCTTTCCTTTTTATTTCTTTATCCCTCTTGATAGCATCAAGTCTCCTAGCTTCAAGTTTATTGTATAGAGATAAAGGTATCTCTTTCAAAATTTCAACTAATGCCTTCTTATAGATATCTATATACAATAAAATAGCTTCCTCTAACTCATTTTTCTCACTCTCTTCAAAAACTTCATAATATTTTGAAATATTCTTTAATATCCCATCTTTTGTCACTTCATCAATAATTTCAGCACGGGTCATTGTTGTCTTACCAAATCTGGTATCATCACCCTTATGCTTTTTGCTTGTTGTTGTCGGTGTCACTGGTTTCCTCTTCTGCATAGGCTTCCTTACCATTGATGGAGGTGCAGTAGGCTAAGCTGCCTTTCTGACAAGTCTCCTCCTTGGTTCTGCCTTTTTTTCCTCTACCAGTGGTTTTACCACATCCTTCCTTTGCACCCTTCTGAAAGCCAGAGGCTCATTATCCTTAGGGTCAGAGTCAGAAGTGATTGGGGAAATGTGAACTTGTGGCTTCTTCACTTCTTTAGTAGCAACCTCTACTGGTTTGACTACCTATTTAGATTGGGAACCTAACTGAGTGTATATCTTGTAAATTGCATTCTGCACATATGCAGAAATTTTATAAATTTTGTTCTCTCTTCTTTTTCTATTGAAACCTATTTTCACTTCAAGAGCCTTTTCTCCTGTTGTACTGAAGTGCTCTATTTTGTCATCCAATGGGGCATCTAATAGCATCTCTGCATAAAGCTCAAAAATACTATCATCTAGCTCATATCTGAGCTCAATGATCTAGATTTGCTTGGGTTCAACTGCTTTGAAGAGTGTCTCATCAGTTTTCACCATGAAACATATGTGTTACCTTATGATTTTTTTTTTAAATCTTAGGTAACCCTTTCACTGGCTAATTATGAAAAATGGACATAAATTTTTAATACTTTCATTTAATAAGGGCTTAATAAATTATTTTGTACTAATATTTAATTCTTTAAGAATTAAATATTATCATATTGTGCAAAATAGTTAAATATCAAATTATGTCAAGTGAAAATTAGGTGAAATTCAGTAAAAGATTTTTACCTTTCATGTAAATTAATTCTTTCAAGAATTAATTTTTATTGTAATTTGCAACTTATTGTACACAAATATGTAGAAATCTTAATGAAAGTGAAAAAGAAATGTAAGTGGGTGAACCAAAATTGGGAGGAAAAATTGTTGAAAATGAAAGTTGGGTAAAAGGGAAGTTATGGGCAGTTACCCAACTACTTTAGGTATGGATGAATTCCTATAAAAGGGGATTATTTTTATTGTTGAGGGATTCTCTCCTCTACGGAAAAAAAAGGAGATTTGTAACCAGAGTTTATTGTTTTAACTCATAGTTGAAATACAGGCTTGATAAAAGAATAATTGCTTTCTCTCATGAATTTATCTTTGAAAGTCTTTGTGCTGATCAAAGAGAGTGGGCTTTGTATCACCGATTTGGAGAAATATTGATAAACTATGTTTTATTAATATTTGCAATTATTCATTGGAGGATTTTATGAATATTGAAAGACTGTGTGTTGTTAATATTCATATATTTATATGTTTCTATGTACAAGCATTTATTTCATTTTCCATATTAATTATACCAAAATTATTAATAGACTTTGTGCTATTAATAAATGTTCATATTTTATTCTGGTCAAAATTATTTATTTCTTGGAAAGGAGGGATTATTTTGAAATATAAAATTAACATTTGAGGGAGCTGCTCCTCTTTGAAAGCAGAGGAAAATCATCCTTCTCCGTGATGGTTTATCCAATGTTGCAAGGTTTTGTTGTTGTCCATTGGGCAAATTGGTAAAGAAAGCACAGTGACAAATTCATTTGCTAACAATATGTCAGTGGAGTACTTCTCCACAATGTTCTTAGAGATTCTTTCCTTTTGCCTCATATTTTCTTGAAACGTCTTGAAGTAACCCCAAAGCTTCTCATCCCTGCCAATACCAAGACCGGTGATAGCCATTTTGATTTGCATACCTACCGGTATGTCATGAGCCCATTGCTTCTTTCCTAAACCAAGTAGCTCATTCAGGAAATAAAGCATTAAACAGACAATTAAGTTTCCATATCTGAATGTGCCTTTCTTGGTTCCTTTGATCTTGTTAAGGTTTAACATTAACTCACTCCTCATCCATTCACATAAGTCATATTTCACATTGTTTCTTAACATTTGATATGCAGCATGAATGCATGAACTTGCAACAAAATTCAATCAGTTGGATTGAGTTACCTTATATCCTATGATCATGCTTGCAAATTTTATGTCTAAGTCGGTTATTGTGCTTATCCTCATTGATCTGTTATCTGGTGTGGAACTAGTGAGTTTTTGAACCTCTATGTTGGAAATTTTCTTACCAGGTTTTTGTCCAACCTTAGGTAAGCCAGTGACAGCTTGAATAGCTTCCTTTGTGATCATGTAGGGTTTGTCTAACCATATGAATTCTTTATGAACCCTGGTCAGGACGTATCTAATAACTTCATCCTTGAATTCTGGTAAATACAAAATATCGGTTAACCCTAGATCCTCAATTGCCTTAAATTATGGTTTGATATTTCCAGTGTCTCCTAGTATCACTGATTGATACATGCTTTTTATGTCTTCGATACCCAGATTCTTAGAGTGCAGTGGATGTATGCCCTCACATCTTCAACATACATTACTCCTTCAGGAACCCTATAAAACGCTCCCGTAGAGTCTTCCTTCTTTGCAATTTCAAGAACCTCCTTAAAGACTGGCCTTGACCTATCCTTAACTTAGACGATTGTCGAATTTGCAATAAAAGTAGGAGTGGAAGATCCAGATGCCATGTCGGAAAATACCTAAGTGAATGCCGATGGATGATTTGAGTGCTTCAGATAATTGCTCGAAATCCTCTCTCAATTATTTTTCTCACTCTTAGTTTGCCTTTACTTTGCTCTGATTACTTGAATGCTCAGTGAGTGAAAATGAATTCACTTAGCTTCTTTCATCAGCAAATAAAACCCTAATTTTTTATCATTAATGTTTCATCAACAACCCTACAGATGTCGGTTTCACAGTTAAGTGTCGGGGTAACCTTTATCGATGATAAACATAGTTCTCCATATCTCTTTTCAGATCTCCTTAGATCTCTTCAGGGGTAATATGCAAAATTTAGTAGTGACTTTGCCAAACCCTAAGGCTTATGCCTCAATTACCGGTGGAATTTTCTGTCAGTGGAGGAATACTTTGTTCTACCGGTGGATTTGTTGGTATAGATCCATCTCCACTTTGTTCTTCACATTTTCTAACCCATCTCTTGGTATGATCTTGTTGTATTTCATCTACCTTCTGCTTCCATTTCTCATTGTCTTTATCATTATTAGTCGGTTGAGTCTTGCTTCTGCAATACTTAGCAATATGACCTATTTTGTTGCATGCATAACATGTAACATTGTTCTTTTGAATTACTTTGACATATCTGGTTGTAGATAGGAATCTGGAAATCATCAAAGCAATATAAACATTTAACTAGCTCAATCACGAAAACTAAATTGCAATGTCAAATCCTAATTACATTCAATAGAGATATATGAAAAACAAGACATTCAATTTAAATGCAAACCATCGCAAATGTGAATATCTCCTCTAGAAATCTCCATTGTCCTTCTTTCTTCTCCAAATAGCCTTTGTTTGTGGATCTCACCTTCAAGTGCATAAACCTAATGTGAAAGCAAGATTGACATTGGCACAAGAATACTCAAAGCGTGATTGATTTGACAAAGTAATTCAAACAAGTGATTATTAGATTGGGATTGAAGAAATACATCCAATTTATAGACAAATTGGAGAAATGATCAAATTAGCATGATTCAATTCAAATGGAAATTGCAAATCAATTATGTCAATTATGACAAATTATGACAAATTATGCACTTTCTATGCAAAATTGATTGATTGATAATTTATGACAAATTATGACAAACTTCTATGTCAAAAATTGATTGATTGTCAATTATGACAAATTATGACAAATTTCTATGTCATTCCCATGAAGTTAGGAGAAAAATAGGAGAGAAAAGAAATTAGGAATTAGAAAATTAGAAAATTAGAAAAAGAGGAATAAAGAAATTAGGAATTAAGAAATTGATGAAAATTAGGAAATTAGAAATTAGAAAAATGAGGAAATTAGGAATTTAGTGAATTAATTAATAATTTTTCATTTATTAATTAATTCACAAAGAGGGAGGAATTAGTTAGCCAACTAAATAAACATTTAATTGCGACGCGAAGACTTAGGATAAATAAATAAATTATTTAACCTAGAGGAAGAAAATGGAGAGAAAATGACAAACAAGGTTAAATGAATAAATCATAAAACCCTAGAAGATAAATTAAAAATGCAAGGACGACAATTAGGTCTTGATGAAAGATAATTGACTTGATCATGATTCTGATTAACAAAGGACCAATGTGATAAATGATTTGATTGATAAATGTGCCAATTGACGAGGAACAATGACTAATTGATCCAAATTGACATAATTGAGACAGACAACTATCAATGACAAATTGATCGCAAAATGACAAGATCGACAAGAGGACAAGAATCGATGACAAAATAGATTGCAAGACGACAAGATTGAAAATGACCACGATCGATGACAAATCAATCGCAAAATGACAAGATCGAACATGACAACGATCGATGACAAATCGATCGAAAAACGACAAGATTGAAAATGATAAGGATTGATGACAAATCGATCGCCAGATGATAAGATTGATAAGAGAACAAAACCCTAATTAGGATTGACGATGTCCAAAATGATGACAAATGAGCACGCACATTGATGCGACAGGATAAAATCGATCAAAATCATGACTGGAGAGTGTTGTCGACAAGACCAAATTTGAGAGTGAGACGAATGAAGAATGCAGAAGAAGGACTCGATGCTCGCAAATGATAAAGACCAAGTGCAAATCATAGGAGAAATGTTAATGTGACGCAAAAACCCTAAAATAAGGTAATGCGCAAATGTTAAAGTATGATTCCGCAAGCATTGACCATTTTTAGGTGTCTACATTGGTATTATTATTATTTCTTGACCTACAATGATTAGCAAAATGTCCAAACTTTCCACATGCATGACATTTAACATTCATTCTACAGTTTTCTAATTTATGACCATATTTCTTACAGTTTGTGCATTCACAGGGAACAAAATTGTAGTTTTGATTTGCCTTATTTCTATATTGTTTAGCCATGTGCCCAAATTTATTGCAAACAAAGCATCTACCATTGAATTTATAAGCATTAGATTGCCTTACCAGTTTCCTCTTTTTTGATGAGTTATGCATAACGGTTGTCTGATCTTCATTTAGCAGTATCAGAGCTTTCACCTTGTACAAATCCAAGTCCTCTAGAATCATCAATCTCTCTTTATCTTTTCAGTAAGTCATCCAATTGTGCAGCACTGATCCTAAACTTTTCTTTATATTCGCTTGCAGTAATCAGATCAACTCTCGAAGTAGTTATTTGCCTTTCAAGTTCTTATTCATTATTCCGGGAGTGTGCCAAATCAATTCTCAACAGATTATTCTCATGAGTCAAACTTCCATATTCATCAAACTTGTTCTTCAAAGATAAAGTAAGACTATCTTCCTTCTTCTTTCTGTCCTCAATATCTTTTGATAACCTCATGGTCAAATCTTGCATTTCATTCTTCATGAGCATATTTGCTTGACTTTGTTTCTGACATTGTTCCTTAAGGGCATTATTCTCCTTGTCATCCGGTTGTTGCAAAAGTTCTTTCCTCTTGGCTTGAGTAGATGGCAACCTTTCTTGCAGAATAGAAATGAATTCATTTGCAGAATTCAATTCCTCTTGCAATTTCAAGTTCTTCATCCTTTCAGCATCATAATCCTCAAGAGCCATCTCAAGTTGCCTTTCCATAGCCATATTCAAAGATTCTGGTTTCAGGATCTTCCTCAAGCTATTAAACTTCTTTTGAGGTACTAGGATCTGATACTAATTGTTGGGATCTGAGAATACTGAGAGGGGGGGGTGAATCGGTGTTCTGTCGAAATAAACAATATTTAACTTTCTAAACCATGCATGTATGTACCGGTAAACAAATAAGCATATAACAAGAAGCATATAAATCATCCACATAAATGAACACCATAACACATAGAATTTATACGTGGAAAATCTCAATGAGAAAAAACCACGGTGGGATTTATGACCCACAATATCAGTTCATTGGCCATATGAAAAGATATTACATAAACAAGGGCCTGCACTTGCAGGAAGGCATACTCCCTAGAGCATATTGCTCATCACTAAAGAGCCTCACTCAATGCAAGCTTTCTGCCAAAGTAAATTACTAAAAATGAACTCAAGAATGCATCTGCTATGCTAGAGAGAGTTCTGGTTCTGGTTCTGCTTTGTACCGGTTCACAGTCTTGAACTATTACTGGTATTGCTTCTCCTCTAAGAGTGCTTTCCTAGCTATCTATAGATCATTGCATGATACAATGTTTCACATACAAAAATGATCTCCATACACATATTTCGCATCTCACAGTTCTACTATATATCTATTTCTATACCATCATCACTATATCAAATTGACCTAGCAAACTGACTTATATACCTATTACATATGATATGCCTTATGTCAGCTTACAATGCATTTATAAAAGATATTCAATGTCGGCCTCGACGATAATTACAAAATGATTTACAAAATAAATCTTCCTTGATGTTGGCTTCTTGAAGTACTGATGTCGGTGCCAATGTCGGTGTAGCCCTGAATGCTTTCAATGTCGGTATCTGCCGGTATATGCCTCCTAGTGTCGGTTTGTGACTTCCATCAAGTCTTGTTGCCTTCCATCCAATCTTGTTGCCATCAATGACAACAAAATGAATCCAATGAGTGTCAATTGCCAACAAGACCTGGGGCCCATAGGGTGGTACAACCATAGCATAGGAGGTGTACAGCTCCTAAACCCATGGTTCATGTCACACTCCCTATATCCTTGAAGGAGTCTATGGAATTACAGACTCTCCAGGCAACTACATCATTGATTGATGTCATTGTTCAGCATGGCACATAGTTGGTCAGAGCAGAGGATGTACCAGCACCTGGGGAACCTCCTTCATCCGTAGCACCTCCTTCATCAGTGGCTCCTCCTTCATCAGTATCACCTCATGCATCATTTGGCATAGACCAACCCATTCAGCATATGCGGGCCACCTACCAGAGTGTATGTTTTGGTGTAGACATTGACACAGATGATGATGGTTCAACATCTTATTCATGTACATGTTGTGGGAGTAGATGCCATGCTTCCACTATAGAGGATGCGGCCCTCACCAATGACCTGATTAGCATGTTGTTCCCTCGCTATTAAACACAGGTGCATTTAATTATGTTTATGACATGTTATCTGTTAAGTGACTAAATCTTATAAAAAGAAATGAATTTTTATTTTTAGAATAATTTAAAGTGACATATAAATAAAATGCATTGCAGGGTGTAGCAGGTGGTGGGAGTACACCACATACTTTTTAGTCAACTCCACAGTCACAAGTAGTTTCGCCACCGAAGGTAAAGATTTGTAAATTTGTTAAAAATATAATAATACATTGGTTTTAAAATATCTTTTGTTAATATATATCTATCATTACTTGGTGTTTTATAGGGCTTATCAGGGGCTGAGATGTCCCAACTTGATGATATCACACTTTCGGCCATTGACTTTGGCCAAGATAGCTATGTTGTACCATTTAGATTTATATATTTTTTACTTAACTGATATATTAAATACATGCTCTTTTCCCTTATGTTAATTTTTTTTTTGCTAGTTTACCCCACCTACGTCGAGGACATCTCATGTGAGAAAGTCATCCTCTAACACTTCAAGGCAGAAAAAGATATCCTCCTGGACACCCAAACGATAGAAGATAATTCAATACAATTTAAATTCATTTGTTGAAATATATTATGATTAAACATGTATATGTAGATATTGATAAATGTACTTAATTTATATGTTCTATATACATAAACATATGGGGTTTACGGAATTATTGAATGCACCTAATGTCGATGAGGTTCAGCAGAGGGAAGAGGTGATATCTTCATATTCACTTTGGATTGCATTCTTTCTTGTTTGAAATAACTAAATCCTTTTATGTCTATATCATATGTTATCATTTTTCATACAGGAAATGGTAATAGATGCATTGGATTCGACTAGGCCTCCTAAGGTTACAGGAGAACTATATGAGGCTTCGGTGTGCATTTGTTCTACATATGTTAAAAATATTTGTTCTATCTAGTTTGTCAACAACTTTGGGTTATTAACTTGTATAATTGTCTTTAACCTATTGCAACCCCCTTCCAAACTTCCTACTGATGTTCTACCATTCCATTTCATTAGAAGTCCTACACATATAATATGGGATCCAACACGACAAAGGGAAAAGGTATGTTTGTCTTAGATCAACTCCTTTTCACTAAGTGCACAATGGAGTTTAAACCCTCTTGTTAATTCCTTTTGGATCACTTGCCATGGATATAGGAAATGATAGTAACTGATTCATCTGTGACTTTGCCTCCTACGACCATAGCACATCCATATGAGGCTCCGGTATGCTTTAGTTTTTAATTATATTCATTTTTATTTATTATGTGTTATTTGACATATATGTTATTAACTTGTATTAATGTTGTTTTACCAGTTACAACCCCCTTCAGGACTTCCCATGGATCCTCAACCTCACCCAATTGCAGAAGACAGAGATGAGATAATAAAAATTTCAACTTCAAGCAATTTAGGGGCTACGGGGAAATCCCTCCTCAGAGTCAGTTAGTATTTAGTTATTTTGATGTTATATGGAGAAAATATATCTGATTCAACATTTTAATTGTCCTTGTGCAGCCACCTGTAGAGCCACGTACTACTTCGAAGAGGTTTGATTTTGATGATCTGCCATAGTCATAGATACCAATAGAGACATATAGTTGTAGTTGTGGTCATTCAACATTGGTATGTGTATATATCGACTTTGACAGACATGACACATGCCACATTTTTGTAACTATTATTGATTTGGCATCTATGCCATTTTTTGATATGTACACGATTATTGTTCATTTTGATATATATGAAACTTGATATTCGATCCAATTTGTTCATTGATATATATGAAACTTGATATTCTTGAAACTTAGTTATTTGCTATTGAAATGTGATCAAACTTGTTCATTGTGTATGTGTCTTGAAATGTGATCCAATTTTTTCATTACATCTAACTCATATGGTGTATACTTTTAAAATAGGTTGCTCATATTGTGTATACCCATGTACCCAAATACTGACACCGATAATGCTCATATTGTATATTTTGATTGAGTGAATTTGCTTTGAGTCCTTTTGAGGATTGATGAAAGTAAGTTGCATGAGTTTGAACATTTGAATGTGCAATGAAGTAATCTTTAGTTGTTTCATAATTTGCCTCACCTCTGAATCTGTCTTGGATTTGAAAGTTTTATTTCATGACTTCACCTTTGGAGAGAACTTCAAGTGTGAGAGTTTAGGAGTGAGCTTTGGCTTCAAGCAACTAGGAGCGAAATGCATATTTCAGGTATCAAAAGAGTTGAGCTAAGTTTCTTGCTTCATGAATTGGTGTTTATGAGTGAAGTTGATAACTTTAAGAGCTGCAAGCTTCAAATGAAATTCTTTACTTCATGTTTGACCTAAGAGGAGAGAGATCATTCACTTCAAGGGTCGCTAAGGAGGAACAAAATTATTGCTTCATGAATTGGGGAAATGAAGCGAAGTTATGCTTCATACATTTGGGAATAGGAGTGAAAGCATCTACTTCATGAGTTGAGTGTGAGGAGTGAAGTTTCAACTTCATTTCCAAACACATTAGAGTGAACTTCATCTTCACTTTTGAGCACAATGAGTGAACTTCGTGTTGGAGAGGAGATGTGCGAACTTCATGTTCAAGAGGAGATGAGCAAACATCATGTTCAAGAGGAGATGAGCGAACTTCAACTTCAAGAGGAGATGAGCAAACTTCAACTTCAAGAGGAGATGAGAGATCTTGAGGGTAAAGTTGAATCAAATTTGTGTGCTAAAGGAAAGGATTGAAATACTTACTTCTTTAATTGAAGGGAATAAGTGAGGTTTTAACTTCGTGTTCAAAGAAGAATAAGAGAACTTGAACTTTGAGATGATAACAACAAACTTCAACTTCGAAGTGATATGAGCGAACTTTGAGTTCAAACAATTGAGAGCGAAATGACAACTTTATGAGTTGAAATTTTAAATTAAAATTGCTACTTCACGTATCATGATTTAAAGCAATGTTATCACTTCATGTGTTTGAGATAAGGAGTGAACTTCATGCACGAAGAGATTGGAGTGAACTTTTTATTTCAACAACTCATGCTTCGGAGCAAAGTTTTCATGTATTGAACAAGGAGAGCAAAGTTTTAATACTTCATGAGTTTAGAGTAAACAAGATAACTTCAGGAGTTGATATTATGGAGCCTTAGGGTAAGAGACACACCTATTCATCCAAATCGCCTATAAAAGAAGAGTTGAACCAATCATTTTAACATCAAATCAAACCTGTAGACACCTAAAATTGAATAAATATTTATTTATTTAATTAATTCATTTATCCTCTTCTAGCCTTATTTCTCATTTAAATAAATACATTCATTTATTTAAATTATCCTTTTCTTAAATAAAATAAATATTTTATTTATTTAATTGATCTCACCTTCTTCTATTAATTAAATAAATATTTATTTAATTAATTAATTCATTAACCTTTTCCACTCATGACACATGTCATTCATCTCTTAATTCCTACACTACCTACCCTCTCATTATTTTCTTATTTCTTTTACCTACCCTCTAATCATAGCTGGCCATTTATCTTTTACACCTCTTAATCTTATCCCTCCATTTCTTATAGTGTCTTCTATATAAGGAGATGCTTCCTTCATTATCAACCCCCAACTACGCTTTTGAATTTTCACATGCGATCAAGTCTACTTACAACCACATTTATGTTCTTTGTTGAGCTCTTATGCACACATAAAATCTAAGAGCAAATATATCAAGCAAGATCATTGGAGATAGGAAGAATGGAGATTCAAACCCTATTGGACATGTGATGGTATAATCTTTGTGATTTTATTTGATCTACATTGTCTTAGGTAATCCTCATATGTTATGGCGGATCTTTGTTGTTGTTAGGCTAGGGTTTTGTGGTTGAATTCATTTAGTCTTTCAATATTGTTGTTTCCGTTTTCACCATAAACATTTTGGCACGCTCGATGAGACTCTTATCCCTTTTGCATTTAACATCTTTTGCTACAAATTTTATGTTTTTGAAGTTGCAGATTTGACATTTTCGACATTTTCGCATTTGCGCATCCTGGAAGTGCATTTTTGCTTTTCTACCGCATTTGTGACCTTCGTAATCACGTCTGTGTTCGGCATTATTTTATCTTATTTTGCAGATTGTAGGGTTGCGTCTCTATTTTCAAACCGCGTATGTGAACCTTTTAGACGCATCTGTATTCAAAAGTCGCGTCTATGTAATCTAGGCGCGTCTGCGATGGATTTAGACGCGTTTGTGATTTTATGTCGCATCTATGTTAGTTTTAATCGCGTTTGTGTTTCAGATCTTGCATTTTTCAATTTTTGGTCCAGTTTTGAGGCTTTAATTCATCATTTGGATTTCAAATCTGGTTTATTTTGGGCTAACATCTTGTAATCTAGCTAATAAAATTGGTGTACCTTGTCTTTGAAGCAAATCGCATTGTCGAAGACCCATTTTTCACAAAGCCTTTTGGATCTAAAATTTACCTAACTTTTGTGCTTGTCGGAGGGGTATTATTGCAAACTACTAACAAATCTTTGTTGCAGGATCTTGACAAGGGTTTTCTTTTGATCTTTATTGTGTGCCTTGTTTTCATAGATTACCAAACACTTCAATTGGTGCACTAAAATTGAACCAGTGTCTTTTGTGTCTTGAGAAATAGGCTCTTTTTGTTTAATCTCTAGAGGGCATGTCTCCCCATGTGGTCATTAGGACTACTAGTGAGGAGAGAATGACCCAAGTGGTAGCGAGGAAAACCCACCTCTTCCGAACCACTATAAATAACTGTATCCATGGTGAAAGCCATGGGTAACATGTGTTGATTAGTTCATACCGACACTATGTATCCCCATAAACCCATTTGATCAAATTTAT
Organism: Cryptomeria japonica; assembly: GCF_030272615.1. Taxonomy (NCBI): domain Eukaryota; kingdom Viridiplantae; phylum Streptophyta; class Pinopsida; order Cupressales; family Cupressaceae; genus Cryptomeria; species Cryptomeria japonica. The sequence continues at coordinate 288,119,348 of NC_081407.1, read as the reverse complement.
TTGATCAGTTGTAGGGCGTAACCCCTACCAGTTGGGAGCCTTCTGTATTTATAGAGTTGAAAGTGCCACATGTATGGCCACACGAGCGGATGCCCTTACTAGCACCTTTTTATTTTAGAAAGCCAAAATCCTTCTAGTTGTTGGGGCAGGAGGTCGGACATCTTGAGCGGCCCATGCACATATGGTTCTTAGTAGAGATACAAATTTTGCCATGGGGAGTTTTCATGGGGATTGATGCTTGGCTGCCCTAGAGAAGTGAGTGTCGAGGGTGGAGCTAGTGGGGTCAAGCATCTAAGTATCCACTCTGAATAGCATAGCCTCATGGGAAACCCCATGTGGGATTAACAACTATTGTCCTGGCCAGCCATAAGAATTGTGCTTGTCTTATTTTAAACATTCAAACATTCAAGATCAAACATCAAAACATTGTGTCTTCAAGTGTATGCAAAACATTTTACATCAAACAACACACTTTTCTTTGGAATCATTTTGAGTCTAAATACTTACAAACATTGAGTCTTCATCAACATTGTGTCCTCTTGTCACCAAAAACAGTCAAACAAATTTAGATTTGGTCACAACAAACAACTTCACAAATTGGAAAAATTGCACTCATATTTTAGAAACCACGTCTGTGAAGTATACAACCACATCTTTGTTTAGTATTGGAAAAATCTACAGTCCAACAAACAAGAACATTCAATTTCAGAATTCTTGAGTTTCCTAAGCTATTTATCCGAGTTTTCATCTAGCATTCAACCTATCTTTGGGTCTCACAAAGTTCATCATTGCTTTACATCTTGCATTACATTCACATTTGTCTAAAATTGAGTCAAAAGGTCACTTGCTTGTCCTCATCTTGCTTTGTCAACACACTACATACAACAACATCCTGCTAAGTGGTCCCTCATAAAGGTCTATCACCTTTGGGTCTCATTTGGTCTTACTTAGAGTCAAGGTCAACTTACCTCATCAAGAGAATCTATCATCTCTTTGGAAGTCACACCTACTCTACTACAAACATACTTGGTCTTACACTTTGGACATTGCAAGTACACCTTAGATTCATTTACATTCCATCCAACTCTTGGTCTTCCATACTCTTTCCATTTTCATCTAGTCTCACACATCTTGGTCAAGACCTAGTTCATGGTTGAAACCTGTTCCCAAAAATCTAGGAGAGAAGCTAAAGAGGCTCAAGAGTCTGCAAACATGAGTGCTATGAGTATGACAATGATATCTTTTTCAATTCTGATCATACCACATTACCTGACATGGACACTTATAGAAACACTCAATATGTTAAGAACATGGATAATGCAAACAAAAATGATACACACAGTGACAATACAAACAACTTTTATGAACATTCAGCAGAAGTGGATGACTCCATCATGGATCCCCGTTTTAATAGATTGGTTGAGGAAATCATGAGAAGAGATAGACAATATTTTCTACAAGTGATGGCACAAAGTGGAACCAAGATACCTCTTGATTTTGACATGTCTCAAATAGTGGAAGATTGACCTATGCAAGAAACTCAACTCAACATGGATCAAAGGAGCCCTAATAGTGGAGGTACTAGAGGACCACGTTTCGTGCCTGAGTCACCCTCATCCTTGTTTCAAAACCTGAGGTCCCAAATACACATGGTCAAGCTTATGATACTCATGAACAACTCCATCCACGTAGACCATTATGGAGGTCTTATGCAGATAAATACACTCAATCATATACCAATGCTAAGGATCAACCTTCAAAATAATTGGATATCTCAAGGCATGCTCAAAATATAGACACAAGGAAACCCCATGCCAAATTTGGGGGCAACACACTAGAACAAACTCATGACATGCCTGTAGAGTATGGTATACATGGACAAAACAAATATTCCATTCCTCATTATGACTCTATACTAGGTGGTTCCTATACACAGTCTCATTATAGACCTCCTCCATATGAACATGTTTATGATCAGTACCATCCATATGTGCAGTATGCTGCTCCTCCACCCGATGGCTCAGGCATGGGATATGGTCCAAGAAGTCGGCCTTCACCTAAGAACAATTTAGAACAACAAATTAAGGACTTACAAAAGAAAATGGAGGAAATAAATACACCGAATCCAGCTTACACAATGAGAGACATATGTTCATATCCATTTGACAAAAGCATTCTGATGCCTCCTTTTCCTACACATTTCATAACGCCAAAGTTTTATAAGTATAGAGGCAAAGGAGACCCTAAGGCACATATAAGACATTTTTTCATGGCTTGCATTGAGGTAGCAGCAGAAGAGACATATTTGATGAGACTATTCCCACAAAGCTTAGGTGATCAAGCTATGGAATGGTTCTTCCAACTTCCACCTGGAATTAAGTCTTGGGGTGATCTAGCAGAGGCTTTTATCCAACATTTCTCATACAACATAGAGATAGATATATCAATCACCACTTTATACACCAAGCAAAAGGATGGGGGGTCTTTTTCATCATTCTTACAAAGATGGAGAAATCTAGCCAGCAGATGCTCTTGTGAAATTCCATAAAAACAAATGGTAGAGATGTTCACCCAGAATGTCAAAAAAAACATTGGTTATGACTTGAGAAAAGCTTGCTTGTCCACTTTTAAGGACATCATTGAGAAAGGCTTAGCAACAGAGAAGGTCCTAATTAAACAAGGAGTAATTAAGATATTCAAAGAAAACAAAGAGGACTTTAAAGGAAATGACAAGCCAAGATTTTGGAACAAAAACAAGAACATAGTAAATGATGGTGTTGTTGATGCCAACATAGTGAGACCCAAAATCATTCTTTCTGGATCAAGTTCTACAAACAATCAAGTGAATACTCAAACAACTTCCAAACCACAAAGGAAATACTATCCATTGGGAGAACCACTTGAATTAGCTTTCAGGAAGCTAGTGGCAAACAAGATAATAACAAATCCTGACAATCCTCCATACGAACCAAAGGTCAAACCAAATTGGTGGAATGATGATGAGTACTATGAATATCACAGGAGCAAGGGACATAAAATAGGAAATTGTCATCAGCTAAAGAACATCATACAAGATCTTATTGATAGAGGTGACATTGAGATTGAAGGACATACATCCAATCAAGAACATGAGATGTTTAAGGAACCATTCCCTAAAAATGAGAAGGGAAAAGCCAAAGCCACAGATGAGCAAGCCAACTATAACAAAGCATCCTATAACTATAATTCAACTATCAATCACATTTTGATGGACAATTATGTCTCTACCATTATCATAAAGGACAAAATGCCTGAAAATTCTACCCAAAAACCCAAAGTTGTCCTAAAAAGAATTGATTCTTCTTCTGAACCTACCTCTAAATGTAATGTCACAACTCATCGAGGTAAAGTCACCCTGCAAGGTGCCCCAGCTAAAACCACTACTTCCTCAGCAACCAAACCTGAGTACAACCTAGTAGATCAGTTAGGGAGAACGCCCACACTTATCTCCATCCTTGAGCTTTTACGCATATCCCCTGCACATAAAGCCATTCTTGATAAAACTTTGAGAGAAAATTTTGTCCCCACTGATCTAAACGTGGACCAGTTTCAAGCCATGGTGGGATACCTTTTCGTTCCACATTCCGTTACATTCACCAAAGTTGATAACGTCTTCATAACCCAACCACATAATGCACCTTTACACATTGAAGCCTTCCTACACAAACATAGAATAAAACGAGTCATGAACATTTGTAATTTAAAACAATAATATAGTTGGGATATTCAGACAAAGCTATGAATGCTACAAACAAAATTACCATCAAGGCATATGATGATGAAGAGTGCCCATCCAAAGGCACAGTCACCTTACCTCTTATAATTGGGCCAATTACAAAGGATGTGATTTGTCAAGTCCTAGACCTAGATCTCACATACAACATATTGCTAGAAAGTCCATGGATTCATGAGATGGGAGTAGTCCCATCTACATATCATCAATGCATTAAGTTTCCTCATAATGGAGTTAAAGTAACAGTTAATGGTGATCCTAATCCATTCATATATTGCAATAATCTATGACCTAGATCAGAAATAACAATCCCAGTCAATCAAGAAGCTATTCCATCTTCAGCATATGTCGATCCAGAATCCTTGAAAGCTTCTACATCAAAACAAGCGGAGATCAAAGAAAAGTTCGAGATTAAAGACATGGGATGTGGTGAATATATATTTCATGTTGATCAACTCTCACTATCTCCTAAGGTATTCCGTCGACAGGAACAATCTATAAACAATTTGCAAGGAATTGGGTGTGAACCACCTAGTGTTGTGGCCACTAAATCTGAATGCAAATCTCCTCTAGTGGTGCAAGCAACCCTTGATATCAATAGTTCTAAGAGTGGTTATAGCAAAGAATATATTGAGTGTATCGCCAGCCCTCTTGAGAACTCATATAGCCTTACCATTTCATCCACTCATTCCATTTCCACTCCACTCCCAAACTTGGATCAACAAGAATTACAAAAGCCCTTACTAATTGGGGATGAAAAATCAAAGTATGAATAGAAAAATTTAAAATTCAAAAATAAAGAAAAGTCATTTAGTCCAAATCAAAATCAAAAGCTATTGGACTCTACAAAAATCAAGGTCAAGGATAAAAATCCTATGAAAGAAAAAAAGAAAGAGATTATCTCCCCTAACATCAAAATAACTAGGGGCAAAAGTTATAAAATTTCAAGCCAAAAAGTATACTTGTTGATCCTAAGTCTCCATCATGCTATCCTAATTTCACTTTTTTTTGCAATCATAAGCCTTCATAACTCATCCGCTTATTCCACACATCCATACCCTCTTGGCGATACATCATGGACCTTTAATGGAGCTTCCTCTAGGGACTTTGTTATCAGGGATGCCCAAACTTCTTTAGGTGACATGCATATGGGACTATGTAGTCCACACACTGGTAATTCTATCCCAGTTCCTTTATCAAGGAAGACAGTCACTCGAGCTACACATCATTTAGTCAAGGAACAATGCAGCTACAATCACAAGGTGAAGCCTCACACATTTGAGATAGGTGACTTAGTTCTAAAATAAAATCCTAAGAATCAGCAAGACAGAGAGAAGAAGGGCAAGTTCGAACCAAATTGGCTTGGTGCTTACATCATTACAACAGACTATGGATCTAGTGCATATCAGCTTTCAACTCCAGATGGTGAACCTTTGGAGGATCCTATCAATAGCATGCACCTTCACAGGTTTTACACATAGCTCTTCAGAGTATCCTAATTCAAAAAATAAAAAAAAATAAAAAAAATTCAAAAATACAAAAAAAATCAAAAAAATTCAAAAATACAAAAAAATCGTCACTTGGTGAAAACCTAGCAAACAGGCACCTTGTGACACAAAAAAACATTTTGTCCAATGGTGAAAACCACTTCGGTGGCACCCTGGGCAAGTACCATGGTGAAAATCGGGTCACCGACGTCATGTGTAGAGACATTGCTCCTCCCTCCTTCAGGATTCTATTTCATCCTTTCACCTTGCACACACTCACAACCCTTTCCATCCATAATAAATCAGCTCCTATATGTGGCTAAGGCAAATCCTACATTTAGTGATGGATTTGGAACTGAGAGCATCACATGTTCTAAGGAGTACAATTTCTTCCAATTTTCTTCAGTCTATCCGCGCACAATCCACAATAAAGAAACACTTGCATCACAAATCCACAATAAAGTTTCATCTTCTTTGCAATAAAGTATCAGTGGCATGGATTCAGTCAGTTTCAGATGAGACACAACAACAACAATGGGCTTCCACAAATCAATCTTTCAACAGACTCAGACAACATTATGGCTCAGTGCTATCTATCCTTTTGTAAAAGTAAACATTGTGACCACAATCAAATAGACTTATACAAGTGACAAGAGACACTAAAATTGAGGACTACAGTGGATGTTGGTGTCGAGTCTTGATTTTCTTTTGATTTTATTTTTTGGTGACATGTCTTTTAGCTTTTCTGGGATGTCTCTGACTAGAGATTCTATCTCCAGGATGTCTTTGACTATAAAGGTGAGGATGGGGTATCTTCACCTATTTTTTCTTTGTTGTCTATGGATTGTCTCTTAGTAATGCTATGACTTGTCCAAGGATATGAGGACACTGTGAGTCTAGTGTGAACCGGGGCATTCCTTGTTTGCAACTATCTAATCTCCATGTAAACGGGTACAATGACTTTCTTGATCGAACCTATGTCTGGATTGTCATAACCTATTTTCCATAATAAAGCTCAATGATAATAATGCACAAGAATCTCTTTCACTTTCATATCTTCTACCTTCCATCCCCCTTTCTTGATTGACCTCCATCATCCTTCCTGAGTCTATGTAGCCTGTTATCACATGACTGAGTATAATGACACACCAAAAATGTTTGTATTACATGTAGTTGCTCCTACATTATCACATGTTAGCATTTCATACATACATATAGATATCACAATTGCATCACATCCTGCACACAACACATGTTAGCACATTCTAAAATCTCATCATATTCATCTACATTTTGCATAAACATATAAAACATAAAAGAATAAAAATATTGCATTTCATCATGTACATATTTGCATCCATAACATAAGCATCACATAGAAACATGCATCACATGTAGAAGCAACATCACATAGGTACACATGCATATAGTTGCCTCAAGAATCATCTCACATATATACATACATATATATATATATATATATATATATATCAAAAATAATAAGTGTCATGATACAATGATGTCAAAATACATATGGCTACAAAATCACCTGAAGGTGTCTACATCATCATACAAAAATGGTAAAAAAACTGATACATAGGGAGCCCTCTAAGGCTATGATGAACTCCCTCCCTCAGAGCTGACTGGCCTCGATGGAATCTAAGCCCTAGAAGGACCCACCCTAGGATCATCTCTCTTGGCCCCTCTATCTGGTGGTGGTGGAGGACCCATGACCCCACCGCTAGATGCATGTCTCTTGTCTCTCCCTCCAGTGGTCGTCGCAGTCCACGATGGTCTTTGGAAGCTCCTAGCCCACTGATTTGGTGGCACCACTCCATAGTACAGGTCTCGCCAGTAGGCTATCTCCTCCCCTGCCCATAGAACGTAGGCATATCCGGCCCTTGTGTCCTCTGCTGCCTTCCCTCGATGTTGTCTCATCCTCCGCATAGTGCTGAATAGCTTGATCCCTCTCCCACTCAGTGTCCCTCAGCTGTCTCCTGAGTTTAGCTATCTCCCTGTCCAGATCCTGTATCTCATCTGCCTGTCCCTGGCATATCTCCCTCAAGGATAGTATCTCATCCTCCTCCTCTCCCCCCTCACCCTGTCCTTGTAGTTGATCCTGTGGCTGCTCCTATCCCTGTCCCCATCCTCGTACCTATCTGGGAACCTATGTTGTTGGCACCTATAAAGGTAATCCACCTCTGCCCCTCACTACATGAGCCTGTTGAGCCTATCTCTCCTCTTTTCCCTCTCTCCTCGGAGCCACTCTCCTCTCTACCATTGCGCCCCACCTCCATCGTTGTCCTTCACCTCCACCATCTCCACTATCATCTCCATCACCTCCATCATCTCCATCTATCGGCTACCCTAGATCCGTCAGTCGTGGAAATGAATGCTCTCCCCAATATGCAGTGTACTCTGCATCCATGCCTTCATCCTCTATATCTGCCCATATATCCCAAGACAAGGGAACCATCTCTACCATCTGTATCATAGCCTGATCATAAGAAAGCAATGGCCCCAAATGCACTTGATCCCTCACTATCTGTGCATCCATCCCTAACCCCCGTGGCATCTGTTGTATCCTATCGAACTGCCTGTACACCCTATCTATCAACTACCTCTCAATCACATATGGTGTCCTCCCTATTAGATACCTTCTCTGGAATACATACGATAGCTCCACTGCATCATCCTCCCACTCCTCATAGTCTATGTACGGCCTCCAAACCACATTGTCTATCTCATCAATAACCCGACGCCAGTACTCTAGCCTCCCAATCTGTGGCTGTGAAGTAATCATATCATACAAGTGTACATAGCTACGCCCATGTCCCCTGCCTCTAAAGTGTATCGGTCGTGTAACTGACAGATGCTCATATGCCTACACCTGCAGCAATGTCACTTCACATCCCAATCCTGGTGATCCGTGATACACAAATTGATGCAACTCATAGTACAGGTGTGCCAGCAGACACAACCCCCATGCAAACCTAGTGTGCTCAGTCACCAATGTCTCTAGAGTCCTCCCCCATCCCACAGCCAACCCTCGTGTAGCCCTATCCAAACAGAGGAATCCACTGATAACTCTTGCCAGCACTGTCGGTAGTTCCAATCATGTATGTGTCATGGTGTCCCATGCCACATGTCCAACCCTCATCTCCAGCCTTGGATCCTAAAACACTTGTCTCGGTGCATCCTTGTCTCCCTCTCAATCGTAAGCAACTAACTCCCCATCGATCGATATCCTCAGTATCCTATACACATCCTCCAAGATGACTGTCATCTCACCCATCAACAAATGGAACATGCATGTCTCTGAGTGCCATCTCTTAGCTAAAACAGTCAGCAAACCCATGTTTGCCCTAAACTCAGGCACATACAGAATATATCGCAAGACCATAGCCTGAATTGCTACTCTATCCTTGAATGTCAACTCTGCTCACAAACTCTGAGTCGAAGGGAATCTCTCCCATGACTCCAGCATCGATAGGTGCTCCTGCAGTCAAGCAAATCAACTATGTCAATCCTAGTAGCACTCCCTGTTCATCATAAAGTGTTGCTTTCTATCCTAGTGGCATTCCCTGTTCATCACAAAGTGCTGCTCTTTTTAGTACTCCATGTTCATCACAAAGTACTACTTTCTATCCTAGTGGCATTCCCTATTCATCACAAAGTGTTGCTTTCTATCTGTAAAGCGGAAAATCGAACCCTAGGTGTTCCCCCCCACTCCAAGGAGAGAGAAAGGAGGTTACTAGGATTGACGGTTTTCACTTAGGAGAGACATTACATTCAAAAGAGGGGTTGAAACTCACAAGATCCAATCCCACGCAATGCAAGATTGAATTCTAAATGAGTTTCAAGGGTTGAGACAGCAAGGATACCCTCTTTTGTAAAGAATGTGGATAGAAGGGTTGAACTAGGAGTGCATGTAAAGTAAGAAAGATTCATTTGTAGACGGAGATAGAAACATGAGATGAAGCTGCGGACCTAAAATTAGCAGTAAAATGTCAAGACGATGTTGTCCTGCAAGTTTGAGCGAAAATTGACGGGACGATGGCGCCCGGAGTGCACACGGTCATCCGAAAAATACGTGAAACGAAGGGGGATCTATTCGTCTCTGCACAAGGATTCCAGATCTTCAATTACAACTGTGTACCTACAACCTACACATAGAAAAGAGAGGAACGATTGGGGGGTTAGGGATTAGGGGTTTGCCTTCAGGTCAAACCCCGGTTTTGGAATTAACCAAGAAATGATAATGTTGTAAATGTAAATGTTTGTAATGTAATCAAGTACTGATACCTTGTTGTAAGAATGTTTGTATTCTTACATGCGAAGGTGTAATGATGTTGTATGTTATATGTTGTAGGTGATCTCCTCTTCAATGGTTGGATCCTTGTCTTGAATGCAACACCTAGCCTTGAATGGAGACCTAGAATGCTCAATTGCTTGAAGGAATGCTTGAATGCTTGAATGTTTGAATGTTTGAATGTTTGCCTATCGCTTCCGCCTCTTACACACATATGTTTTTTTTCTTTTTTTTACCACCCCTTTTTGGGAGGGGAAATGTAGTTTATATACTTGTCAATTAGGGTTAGGAGACTGATTTTTCTGACCTTAAGCCAACCTAGGAACATTATTTTCCAAATTGCAAACTTGAAGACCCGATGCCCAACAAGAGACTGGGCCCAAAATAGGGCCAGGGACCAGGGCACTGGGCACCATGGTCCTGAGGGACCAAGGCGCTAGGCACCATGGTCCTGAAGGACCAGGGTGCTAGGCGCCATGGTCCCACCTCCCGAGACAGCAGGGTGCAAGGAGGATCAAGCCAAGGTGCAGAAAGATGCAGTTTTTGATGTCGTAAACAGGTTTCAGGGTCTCCATTCAGGTTCAGCGTTGAGCCGCCATCGTGAAGACCCAAATGTAGTCAAAATTGCAAGTGTCACAATTTTACGACGCTACATTTAGCCCCCACTTTAGCGGGAGCATAAGCGCACGCCCATACTTCCAGTAAAGTACAAGGAAACAACATTGAAAGACTTTCACCACGTCAAGGAGGCAAGATACACCAAGCCCCTAGTGGACTAAGGATCTTACGACTTCGATTGACAAAGTAAAAGGGAAGATCACGAGGGAGAACCATGACTGTCAGTAGTAAGGTTCCCTCACTATGAGTCATGCAAACAATACCAAAAATTTTCAAGGCAAAGCTAAGTTCGCCAAGAAATTTTTTAAGAATCTTGAAGAGATATGGATGGAGTGTATGCCCCCCTAGGTTAAAGCGATCGTACACGCCTCATCGGGGGTGATTGCTTTAAGGTAGTGATACACATAAGAAATGAGAAGGGAAATGAGCACGTTATCACAAAGATTTAGCCCCCAAGTGTGAGATAAACCCAAGGATAACAGACACAAAACACAAAGCACGAGGTGACTTCACTTTCCTTGGGGTCAGTATGCTGTATGATAATTCATGTATATCATATGTATGTATGCATAATTGTTCTTCATTCCCTAATCAAGGAAGGTCACCTAGAAGAAGGGAACACATGTGTCTTTTGAGTCAACATGAGAGAGACTAAAAGAGATCTCAATGCTTTGCATCGTCCTCAAGTAGACAACACTAAGGACAACAAATAGAAGAATGAGAATAACACATAGAAGAAGTAACAAAAGAGATCAAGAGAGGAGGAGAGAGTCTGCTATGCTAATGAAACTAGTCTAGCACGTCATCCACCCCCCCGATCTTGCTGATCAATATTTCGGGAAGGTAGGAAACACGCTAGAGGAGGAACATCCAACACAGCAGATGGAGCTATCACAAGATCCAAACAAGGGCTATGTTCATGTTCCAAGCCATGTTGTTCTTGTCTAGGAGCTAGGATAAGTGCTTTAGAAAATTTGTTAGATAAATGGTTATCAACATCAACATATTCATATTCACTATCAGAATGAAGAGGAGTAACATTTTCATCATGAATAACATTTTCATCTATATCATCATCAAGATTTATAAAAATAGGATCTTTAACTCGCACAGGATCAAGACCATCATGCATCTTATGTTTAGGAGAGTTTGGCTCAATTTTCGGCTGAGGAGAAAATGGAATAATACTAGCTGAAGGTGTTTTTGGGGATTGCAAAGTTTGAGAAGCAGTTGCATGAGCTCTAAGATGATGCTTTCGTTGACGTTCACGTGCAGAACGATTTCGTCTAGTCTTAGTAGGAAGTTGAGAAGATTGAGGAGGAGGAATGTTCTCATCCTTATCACTTGGGTGTTTGGGTTGTGGTCTCTTAGGTTGGACAATAGGAGAAGAGGAAGGTCTCTTCTCTCTATAAGAGGAAGGAGGAGGAACTGCTCCATATAAAGGAGGAATATTTGGTTTAGGAAGGAGACCAAGTCCATCATGACGAGGAGGTATAGGTCTACCTTTAGAAAGTTTATTAGACATAGACGTAGTCACATCCATAGGGATGGGTTGGGAATCTTCTTGAGGAAAGACATTAGTTTTATCTTTCAAAGGAAAAACTTCCTTCTCAAGAATGATGGGAATATCAAGTTTGGGTGTTCTAGGTTCACTTAGAGATAGGATCATATCTTTTTTCCACTTTTGATAAGATTTGAAAAGATGATCACTTCGCGGTGGAAGAGATTGGAATTGTTTAGGCCAAAAATAATCAATAGGAATGCTGGAAGTTCTTTCAGCTGGTTTAAAGAGACTATGATTGACAGTAACAACTTCACCATTATGGGGAAATTTCAAACACTTGTGAATAGGAGAAGCAATAGCTTTCATGGAAGATAACCAAGGATAGCCTAGCTTCACACGAAATTGTTCGGATGATGGAATAATAGCAAAGCTCACATCAAGGGATTTGTTATGGACCTCAATAGGTAGTGTAATAGAACCAATTGCAGGAGAAGAAAATGCATCAAATAATTTCACAACCACATTTGTTTTGTCATAGATCACTTGATTCAATTGCAAAGTAAAAAGAAATTCTTCAGTAATGACATTAACCATGCAAGAAGGATCAATAAGCACTCCACGGCAAGGTGTATTCTTGACTTTTGCAACTATATATAAAGGACCATCAGGTGCCCTGATAGTTTCACTGGAATCAAATGTGATGGAAGGCTCTTTAGGGATTTTCTGTTGTTCTACAAAGTTAATCACATTCGGAGTCATAGACACAAGACCATTAGGTGAGAAAGAGGAATCATTAGTCTCAACCACATTAGAGGTATGAGAAGGTAATGGATCAGTAAAAATCTTAAGATTTTGGTTAGGAAGAGATATAGATGTGTTGCCTTTATCATTCACACCTGAAACAGAGATAGTATTATTATCAATCAAGTCTTGAATTTTACCCTTTAAAGCAAAACATTTTTCAGTATCACGCCCAGGTTGACGATGAAATTGACAGAAAGATTTGTTATCAAAATAGGGTGAATTAATCTTTGCAGGATCTATTTGCCTTATAGGAGGGAGAGTAAGCACATTTTGTTCCAATAACTTATTCATAATACTATGCAATGATTCATTCAAAGGAGTAAACTCTCTTTCTTTCCTGAAAAACTTAGAAATGGGAGGCACACCTGATGCTGCATTCACATTGTTGTTGGTGATGTTTTCATTGAACTTAATGAACTCTCTGTTCGGTTTAAACTTCCCAAATGGTTGTTGACTACTATCACCCTTATCACTCGGAGCCATAGGATTTGCTTGTTCCATTTGACTCACAGTCAGTTGATAATTGTGAAGAGTTGCGCACAACTATTGGAAAGAAGTAAACTCAGAAAACAGAAGTTTTTCTCTAATATCTTTTTGTAAATTAGAAATAAAGATTCTTTGAATATCATTGTCAGGTACTAGAAAAGAAATTTGAGCACACAAATGCTTATATCTACCAATGAAATCAGACACTTTTTCTTTAACACCTTGTTTACAATGCATTAAATCCATCAAAGTAACTTTAGGACTTATATTGTTTTGAAATTGTTGAATAAAAGCATTTGCAAGTTGTTGGAAAGAAGTAATAGAATAGGAAGGCAATGAGCAATACCATTGTAGAGCCTTATCTCTTAATGTTCTAGTAAACAGTTTTGCAAGCAACCTTTGGTCATGAGCGAAATCAGTACATATTGTTTGAAAGGTCTTAACATGTGTTAGAGGATCACCTTTACCATTATAAAGCTCCAATTGCGGGATTTCAACATGCTTAGGGGGGATAGCTCGAACAATGTCAAGAGAAAGTGGGCTCGCAACATCAAATGTGGGCACACTAAACTTAGATTGATTCATAGAAGCAATTTGTTGCTATAAAGAAGAGACAGTTTGTGCAAGATTGTTAATGGTCGCTTCAGTCGAAGAGTTCATATTAGACATGTTAGATTGTGATGGAGGTATTATGTTATTGAAAGAAGGTATTGATTGAGAGTAAGGTGGCGGGGCACTATGATAGTTAGTCATAGGAGATGATTGGAAAGAATGAACACTACAAGGAGGAATGGAATGGTTAAATGAATTGCCCCCTTGCGTCATCTTCATTTGTGGAGATGTAATAGGGACACTCATTGAAGGAATGAATGAAGAAGTCAGATTGAATGAAGGAAGAGGGTTGATTGAAGAAGAAGGATTGCCCCCATGACTGGTGATCATAGGTGGAATGTTTTGTATTGAAGTAGTCATTATGTTTGATGTAAAAGTAGGTATACTAGCAATAGAAGTTGTTAAAGGAATAGAAAATTTAACAAGCATTAACAATTAAACATTTCACAAGCTCAATTACTAAAAAGAAAATTTAGGGTTTTTATGCCATTAACCTCTAAAATTTGCAAAAAATCAAACATGGAAATGTAATTAAGGAAGCCAATTTTTCAAATCTAACCATGAATAATCAGAATCAGGATGTTCATGTCGGGTTCACCAAAATGTAAAGCAAAAAATCAAACCCTAGGTGTTCCCCCCCCACTCCAAGGAGAGAGAAAGGAGGTTACTAGGATTGACGGTTTTCACTTAGGAGAGACTTTACATTCAAAAGAGGGGTTGAAACTCATAAGATCCAATCCCACGCAATGCAAGATTGAATTCTAAATGAGTTTCAAGGGTTGAGATAGCAAGGATACCCTCTTTTGTAAAGAACGTGGATAGAAGGGTTGAACTAGGAGTGCATGTAAAGTAAGAAAGATTCATTTGTAGACGGAGATAGAAACACGGGATGAAGCTGCGGACCTGAAATTAGCAGTAAAATGTTGAGACGATGTTGTCCTGCAAGTTTGAGCGAAAGTTGATGGGACGATGGCACCCGGAGTGCACACGGTCCTTCGAAAAATCCGCGAAACGAAGGGGGATCTGTTCGTCTCTGCACAAGGATTCCAGATCTTCAATTACAGCCGTGTACCTGCAACCTACTCATAAAAAAGAGAGGACGATTGGGGGGTTAGGGATTAGGGGTTTGCCTTCAGGTCAAACCCCGGTTTTGGAATTAACCAAGAAATGATAATGCTGTAAATGTAAATGTTTGTAATGTAATCAAGTACTGATACCTTGTTGTAAGAATGTTTGTATTCTTACATGCGAAGGTGTAATGATGTTGTATGTTATATGTTGTAGGTGATCTCCTCTTCAATGGTTGGATCCTTGTCTTGAATGCAACACCTAGCCTTGAATGGAGACCTAGAATGCTCAATTGCTTGGAGGAATGCTTGAATGCTTGAATGTTTGAATGTTTGAATGTTTGCCTATCGCTTCCGCCTCTTGCACACATATGTTTTTCCTCTTTTTTTTACCACCCCTTTCTAGGAGGGGAAATGTAGTTTATATACTTGTCAATTAGGGTTAGGAGACTGATTTTTCCGACCTTAAGCCGACCTAGGAACATTATTTTCCAAATTGCAAACTTGAAGACTCGATGCCCAACAAGAGACTAGGCCCAAAATAGGGCCAGGGGCCAGGGCGCTGGGCACCATGGTCCTAAGGGACCAGGGCACTCGGCGCCATGGTCCCACCTCCCGGGACAGTAGGGTGCAAGGAGGATCAGGCCAAGGTGTAGAAAGATGTAGTTTTTGATGTCGTAAACAGGTTTCAGGGTCTCCATTCAGGTTCAGCGTTGCACCGCCATCGTGAAGACCCAAATGTAGTCGAAATTGCAAGTGTCGCAATTTTACGACGCTACACTATCCTAGTGGCATTCCCTATTCATCACAAAGTGTTGCTTTGATCCTATCTTTAGGGTACCTGCTTGAGTGTATCCTCTTGAATAGCTTATCCAATTGGCAACGTATGTTCTATCATCAAATTGTCAATTTCAACTTTATCCAATTGGAAACATATGTTCTATCACAAAATTGTCAATTTCTTATGGTACTCCCTGTTCATCACAAAGTGCCTCAATCTATCCTATCCTAGGGCCTCTGCTTGAGTGTATCCTCTTGAGTAGTTTCCTGATTGGCAACATATGTTCTATCACAGAATTGTCAATCCTAGCCCTATCTTCTATCCTAGTCTTCCCTAGAGGACCTGCTTGAGTGTATCCTCTTAGCAGCTTATCCAAGCGACAACGTACGTTTATCACAGAACTGTCAATTTGACCTTGAAGACATAAATGCGCATTCACGACACAAAAGTGCTTGCATACTACACATACGTGCCTGCTCTGCACAGACACGCCTGAATCACATAGGCATGCTTCTACTCTGCACAAACGTGCTTGTCTTTCATAAACACGCTTGAAATACACTAATGTACTCGCATCTAACATAGACACTATTACAATCATGGACACGCCTAGCACAAACGCAGACACGCCTAGCCTACCCAGACGCGCCTTACCATTTTTTACCCCGCTTGACATTTTTCTAATACCTACCTAATGCGCATTTATTGCACTACCTAGCATGCATTTATGACAATAATTAATGCAACAAGATACAAGGAGGTTTTGTGGTACTTATCAGCTCTCCTGCATCTGCTAGCCTCTGAAATCAGTGAACGCGATAGAATCTATGCACCAATGCCATCGTTGTTGACTGCTCTCTGCTCTCTCTACACTCTGATCTCTTGGATGTGTGGATGACAATGAGGATGTTTCCCCTCGTAGTCTATCTTATAGACTACCCTATTCCTCGTTTTCCGAGTCCATCTTCTTTATCCCGTGACTCTGTCACTATATTTTGTCAGTCCATTCTAGCCTTTCTTTCTTATCGAGAGATTGTCTGCAATCTTTCCAGACATTTTCATCCAATCTCTCGAGGGGGCACATCATTCCCATCTTGGGGCAACTTTGTATCAGTTCATCTTATCTTCTTTGAAACAACGCGACGAGCTGC
Source organism: Cryptomeria japonica (assembly GCF_030272615.1). Taxonomy (NCBI): domain Eukaryota; kingdom Viridiplantae; phylum Streptophyta; class Pinopsida; order Cupressales; family Cupressaceae; genus Cryptomeria; species Cryptomeria japonica. Next base: position 288,102,754 of record NC_081407.1, on the reverse strand, counting down.
ATTGTCTCAAAGAGGGGCAAAATGTAGACACCTAAAATTGTCCAATCTAAATAAATAAATTTTATTTATTTAATTACTTTAGCCTAATTCTTCTATTAATTAAATAAATCTTTATTTATTTAATTAATTCATTTATTCTCTTCTAGCCTTATTTCTTATTTAAATAAATACATTCATTTGTTTAATTTATCTTTTTCTTAAATTAAATAAATATTTTATTTATTTAATTGATCCCACATTCTTCTATTAATTAAATAAATCTTTATTATTTAATTAATTTATTAACCTTTTCCACGCATGACACATGTCATTCATCTCTTAATTCCTACACTACCTACCCTCTCATTATTTTCTTATTTCTTTTACCTACCCTCTAATCATAGCCGACCATTTATCTTTTACACCTCTTAATCTTATCCCTCCATTTCTTATAGTGTCTTATATATAAGGAGATGCTTCCTTCATTATCAACCTCCAACTACGCTTTCTAATTTTCACATGCGATCAAGTCTACTTACAACCACATTTCCGTTCTTTGTTGAGCTCTTGTGCACACATAAAATCTAAGAGCAAATATATCAAGCAAGATCAGTGGAGATAGGAAGAATGGAGATTCAAACCCTATTGGACATGTGATAGTATAATCTTTGTGATTTTATTTAATTTGCATTGTCTTAGGTAATCTTCATATGTTAAGGTGTATCTTTGTTGTTGTTAGGCTAAGGTTTTGTGGTTGAATTCATTTAGTCTTTCAATATTGTTGTTTCCATTTTTACCATAAACAAAAACAATTATCTCTTCTTTTGTAAAAAACCATCAAAACCTGTCAGTAAGAGGTGGCAAAAATAGTGCATCTTTTGTTATGCTCATCATGGGAATGAACCATCAGTGTGAACACATTTCTGTGGTTAAGTTTATGCTAGGTGTGCCTTTTTCTCGCTCCCCAAGACATCTGATCGTTCTGAGCCACCTCGTAGCAACGCTTTCCCTTGAGCGCTCAAAGTGGAAAAATGATCAAACTTTAACGTCACGTACATAGAAGACTGTGGCACTTATGGATGAGTCTTTTGAACCTACAAGGTCATGTTGTTTCTTCCTAAAAAATCCTCTCTCAGTTTCGGACAACTCGATTTCGTTTACTTGTGGTGAGGTTTTTTATGTCACATAAAACCACTAGTGAGAGGTGGCAAACTAGTGCATCTTTCATTTTGCTTATCGTGGGAATGAACCATCAGTGCAAGCACATCTAATTGCCCAAGTTTACGCTAGGTGTGTCCTTGTCTCACTCCCCAAGATGTTCAATCGTTCTGAGCCACCTCGTAGCGAAGCTTTCCCTTGATCGCTCAAAGTGGAAACAACGGTCAAAATTTGACGTTGCATAACTCAGAGACTATGGCACTTATGGATGATTCATTCAAACCTACAAGGTTGTTTTGTCTCTTCCTAAAAAATCCTCTCTCCATTTTGGACAACTCGATTTCGTTTTCTTGTGGTGAGATTTTTTCTGTCGCATAAAAAACTGTCAAAAACTGTCAATGAAAGGTGGCAAAATAGTGCATCTTTCATTCTGCTTGTCATGGGAACAAACTATTAGTGCAAGCGCATCCAGATGGATGGGTATATGCTAGGTGTTCCCTTGTCTCTCTTCCCAATACGTATGATCATTTTGAGCCACCTTGTAGCAACGCTTTCCCTTGAGTGCTCAAAGTGGAAAAAATGATCAAACTTTGACATCGCGTAACTCAGAGACCATGGCACTTATGGACAATAAATTCAAACCTACGGGGTCATTTTTTCACTTTCTAAAAAATCCTCTCTCAGTTTCAAACAACTCGATTCCGTTTTCTTGTGGTGAGATTTTTTTTGTCGCATCAAAAATCGTCAAAAACCGTCAATGAAAGGTGGCAAAATAGTGCATCTTTTGTTTTGCTTATCGTGGGAAAAAACCATCAGTGTGAGCACATCTGGGTGGTTGGGTTTATGCTAGATATGCCCTTTTCGCTCTCCCCAAGACCTTTGATCATTCTGAGCCACCTCATAACGACACTTTCCCTTGAGTGCTCAAATTGGAAAAAATGGTCAAACTTTGAAGTCACGTAACTCGAAGACCATGGCACTTATGAATGATTTGTTTGAACCTAAAAGGTCATTTTTTCACTTCCTAAAAAACCCTCTCTCAGTTTTGGACAACTCAATTCCATTTTCTTGTGGTGATATTTTTTCTGTCGCATCAAAAACCGTTAGTGAGAGGTGGCAAAATAGTGCATCTTTCATTTTGCTCGTCGTGGGAAGGAACCGTCAACGCGAGTGTTTAGGTGGCCAATTTTATGCTAGGTGTTCCTTTGTCTCACTCCCCAAGATGTCCAATCATTTTGAGCTGCCTAGTAGTGACGCTTTCCCTTGAGCGCTCAAAGTGGAAAAAATGGTCAAACTTTGACATCGTGTAACTCAGAGACCATGGCACTTATGGATGTTTTGTTAAAACCTAAGTGGTTGTGTTTTTTCAGCCTAAAAAATCCTCTCTCAATTTCAAACAACTCAATTCCGTTCTCTTGTGGTCAGAATTTTTTTTGTCGCATCAAAAACTGTCAAAAATCGTAAGTGAAAGGTGGCAAAATAGTGCATCTTTCATTCTTCTCATCGTGGGAACAAACCATCTACATGAGCATGTCAGAATGTTTAGGTTTACACTAGGTGTGCCCTTGTCTCTCTCCCCAAGATGTCCAATCATTCTGAGCCACCTCGTAGCGATGCTTTCCCTTAAGCGCTCAAATTGGAAAAAATGGTCAAACTTTGACATCGCATAACTCGAAGACCGTGACACTTTGACTTTGATGTGGTATTATGTTTGGTTCCTTTTTCTAATCACATTCAATTGACTTGAAGAGAATCAAAATCCAATCATCCAATACTAGGTTTCTCACCCTTTCACACGTTGTCTCAAGGCATCACCCAACCACTCAAACAGGGTTTTCAACTTCAACGAATTAACCAAACATAACTTAGGGTTTTAAAACACCTATGACACCCCTAAAACCCCTAACACAAGGTTCCACATGCCCAAGTTGATTGGTTCACTTCCCAATACACAAAACTACACTTAGGAGGCTTATTCCTACTAGCCCTTCAAATTGGGTAATTCAACAATAACTAAAAACTTTCCTGAAACACTTGGAAAAAAATTTACATATTCAGATACCCATTTGCAAGTTATTTAAAATATGTCATAATCAGACATAGTTGTTTTGGACCAACTTTCTGAACCAGCACCTTGTCCTACTAGGATTAGGCCTAATTAGGCCACTTTTACAAAGAAACCCTATCACAAACCAATATGAGAGGCTATCATACATTTTTATAGACCCATTCCATGAGAAAAAATAAGTACATAAGCTGGAATGGGTCAGTTTAACATTGTGACCCTCAAAACCTTCACAAAACTGTCAAAATGGCAGAATTCAGGATAGTCAACAATATGTACACAAAATGGATTGATTAAACCTTCAAATAAGTGTCAAATGAACATTATAACATTTCCCTATCTCTTTCAATGATAATCCAATCTAGTGTCACCCTGTACGGACTATACAACCAAAGGGAAGTTCAGATTTGGACACAAAATACAGGGAACCGTGTATTTTTATTGCAAAATGATTGTTTTTGCATATGCTAACGTCCAATCAACATCAACATCCACCAAAAAATGTCAACAACCTCTCCCACACATGAGAATGAGGTTTTTAAACTCATTTGGGCTCCCAAAACCGAAAACAACCTCCCTAACTACCATTTGAACCAACTAGCCGTTGGAGTTCAAATTGAATTTGTCAAACTTGACAAATTTGGACATTTTGACCTTAGGACATCAAGAAAAGTGCAGCAAATGATAAGTTTCTTATTGAATATCCTTCAATATATCAAAAATCCTTCAAATGTATTTATAATCAAATAGTAAAAATTTATAATCAAATGGTACAAATTTATTACAAATGTATTTATAATCAAATGGTACAAATTTGGGCTCTCAAAATTTGCAAATCAGCCCCATGGGCACTTTTATTTATAAAATTTGGCATCTAATATAAATGATCAAGCTCATTATTGTTTATAAATACAAAAAAAATCATCTAAATATGCAAATTACAACTCATTGTTGTTTTTTTATACAAAATTTAGCATCTAGATATGCACATTACAACTCATTGTTGTTTTTTTAGATAAAATTTAGCATCTAGATATGCACATTACAACTCATTGATGTTTCTATATACAAAATTTGGCATCTACATATGCACATTACAACTCATATGCATGTAGAGAACATCCAAAAAAGTGAAGTTACAACATTTCACTAAAGATATATACAAAATTGTCAAAATTATTCTACCATATTGTAGAATTATTCTTCTAGATGGCCCAAAATAAATCAAGTTTAACCTTCTAGATCAGCTTAACCCTTAATGTCTCAAGTTTTGCCTTGTGGTCAGATTCACGAAATTTCCACAAATCCTTGTTAAGAGGTCTACCATGATATTTAATCAAATGAATATTTGTTGCAACAAGAAGGTTTGAGTAATGAAGAATATGTCTATGTGTCTCAAAGTCCTCAAACAACTAGGCATTAGAATTTTTGATAGGGTACCTACATTTTATAGAAGGATAAGTTAATGTTAAAATCAAGACAATGAATGATAAATAAATGAGTTTAAGAGGTCTCAATACAACTCGACACAACAACGGTACCTTCTAAGCCATGTCCATGTCACAACAACGGATCCTATTGGGTACTTAATACCCTCTCCATCAACCATTGTAGAAGTCAATTTCTTTCTGGCCTCAATACAATGATACAAAAAGTAATATGTTCCTTCTTCATTGTTCTCATCTACAAGAACTACATATACATGACCTGCATTTAATAGAAGGATATAAGTTAATACCAAAATCAACATAGGTTAATACTAATAAATTGAGCTTGAAATTGATTTTACCCAAGTAACAAATTGCAACCCTTTACCTGGTTCAACTATGTCTGATACATGGTCAAAATCCATTGATGCTTCAATCTGGTTCATTTGTAGTGCTCTAGGAAGTTGATATGTATCTAGGGTTTGCAAAGGTACACAAAACCATTGGTCAACCCACTCTTTTGATTGATATTCATCCCACACAAAATGAATACACAAAGAGAAAAAGGATGCAATCTGTCTAGTATAAATAACTAGTGATGTTGCATTTGAACTTCTAAATGAATGCATGTCACTTGATCTTGTAAGTGTACAACATTCTAGATAGTTTTCAATGTTAGGTTCATGTATTAACCAAAAATATCTAGAAACCATAGACTTACATGCATTACCTTGTCCCATCGTAGAGTTACACCATTGCACAATTGTTTCTGCATCTATTAACATTGCACCACCTTCGTACTTCAATTCCTCTCTGGTAAGAGCTCTTTTCACACATGCTCCCTCACCATAATGCTCTCCCTTTCCATGCCATGCCTCTGTGAAATTCCAAAAATGTTGCACACCACTTGTCACATGCATCCTAGTCAACTAGTAGAACACCCTTGCATTCTTGAATTGTGCGGTGCAATTGTCCGACCATATTAAGTGTTGGTTGTATCTTATATCTCTTTCCCTTAAACTATCATAGAAGACTGTAAATCATCCTTGCACAAACTCTGAGTAATGAGTACGATCATCACTGATATAGAAGTGATATTCTCTTATAACCTTTTTTTCCTCCTCGGTGCTATCACGTGCATGCATGAATGCTATGTGTACAAAAATTGTATCTTGTGTAGAGTGGTAATACATAGATTGTACTTCATTTTGCAGCTTTAGTGTATAATTCTTAGAAAAATCAATGACATAGACAATAGTGCAGAGGGGGAAAGTGTCCTTACACAACTTGAATTGCTCATCTAACCACCTAGCTCTGTGTGTGTGACCTATGTACTCATACACTAGTTTCTCTTGAAACATCTTCATAAAATCAGCTATGCATATATCCCTTTTCACTAACTCACACCTCTTTAATTCTTTTCCATCTTTAACACCATACGTGACTGACTTGTATTTTCCACTAGAAACTAGTTCCTTACCAATTTCATGTGTGCTATCAAAATGTAGGCATCTATGCAACTATTGCAAACCACCACATGTAGGACAAAAACCTCTCAAACACATCATCTTATAATAAATGCACTCGTCATCTCGTCTACATAGTACACTTGAAATGAATTCTCTCGGTGACTTAGGAGGTGCCTATAGACCACATTCCTACAAAACATCATTAGTGTGCAAAGTACAACATATATAGCAATATATATCATAATGCATGGAAAATTCAACATGGACCCTACAACATGTAGTACGTGCATGATTAATCTTAACATAAAATGGTTTTGTCATCTCAAAAAATCTTTGACTAATTTTATTCTGAAGAAAGATTTGAAGAAACCTTTCATAAAATTGTGTTTGAGTTATATCTAAATAGTGTTTTGGATGTGGCTTACGATTTATAATTCCAATTCACCTTCTAACAACAACTCTTTGGTTGGGTGAAACCCTTGTGTTATCATGCCAATATTTCTCAATTAATGTTCTTATTGCATCAACAACAACCTTGTCGTTGCATGGGAGTCTACTCGAGAATGCCCAAAGAGAATTATTGTTAGGATCCTCGATTTTCTCTCCCCTCTCTAAGGCATAGTGTAATGTGGTTCTACTTATCCTTAATGACTTACTTGTTTTGCTAATTAAATGAGATTTTTTCATTTTCTTTCCCATTATGGTTGATGTGAGGATACGATGAGTAACATTAGCATCTTAAGTGCATGATTTCGAACCAATGGATTGGTCGCTATTATTTTTGGATGTTCTTAACCCCAAAATTTTCATTCTCTCTAAATTTTAGAGTTTTAATCATTTCAACAACTAATTGGCATCTTCCACTTCGATTTAAGTTTTCAAAATGGTTATTCCAAATTCTTCTAACCGTTCTTCTACAATTTCTTTCAGAAATTTTATCATGCATTGGCTTCACAATATTTTCATCAATGTCTATTAGGAACTTTGGTTTTCTACAAATTATTCTAAGAGGTGTTAAGATCGGTGCATGCTCTTCATTTTCATTAGGTGCATTATGTGCATTGATCACATTAAATTCAAATGGTATGTCTTCTTCGATTTCATTAACATGTGCATTCACTGAATCATTTTCAAATGGTGTATGTTCATTGCATTCATTAGGTGCATTCATCATATGCATTTGAATTGGTGTATGTTGATCATTTTGATTTGGTGCATTCATCATATCAATTTCAATTGTTGAATGTTCATCACTTTCATTAGGTGCATTAGATGACGTACCTTCACATAATCTCCTCATACACTCCCTTTGTCTTTCCTTTGTTACCTCTCTTTGTTCATTTGTTCCACTCTTGTTCTTTCCCATTGTCCTACACATAACATCATGATGACAATCCATAATCAAATAGCAAAAAAACAATAAATTCTCATAATTTTGTTCTAATCTAAAGTAACAATGATAAAATCACTTCAAAAACAATCCAATATATGAGACAAATCAATCATTTCAAAGCAAAAGTGACAAAAAATATGAAAACCTGACTGTTACTGTCCCAAAAAATCATGTGCAAAAGCAGTGGGGCCTTCAAACAACTTGCAATGCTAGTTTTTAGGTCATTGGGACTAAAATATATTAAGATTTTCCCTTAACCTGTAATGAGTTATGGAAACCTAATGTGAACGTTCACAATTTCTCATAACTCGTATGGGCTATGTAGAACTAGAAGTTTTGGCCTTAGTTCTACATAACCCGTACGAGTTATGTAGAACTAGGAACCAAATAGGAAGTGGAGAGAGAGAGAGAGAGAGAGAGAGAGAGAGAGAGAGAAGTATAAGGAGAGGGGGAGGGAGGGAGATTGGGAAAAGGAGAGGGGGAGAGGGAGAGAGAGGAAGATTGGAAAAAGGAGACGGGGAGAGAGATAGAGAGAGAGTAGGAGGAAGAGGGGGTGAGAGAGAGAATAGGATAAGGAGAGGGGGGGAGAGAGATGGGGAGAGATAGAGGAGAGAGGGAGAGAGGGAGAGGGAGGGAGGAGATGGGGAGGATAGGATAAAGAGAGAGAGAGAAGAGAGGAATAGAATAGGATAAGGAGAGGAGGTGGAGAGAGAGTTGGAGAGAGAGAAAGAGAGAGATGGAGAGAGAAGAGGAGAGGGTGAGAGACATGAGATAGAGAGAGAATGAGAAGGAGAAAAGGGTGAGAGACTCGACAAAGAGAGAAGTGTGAGGGAGAGAGAGATGAGGTAGAACTCAAGGAGGATAATTAGGGCTCAGAATAGACAAAGACGGCGATGGGGGAAGGAAGACAAGAGAGAGAGGAAAAGAAGAGAAACATGCATGTATATAAACATATATACATATATCTATATAAATATATGTATATAAACATATATACATATATCTATATAAATATATGTATATATAGCTATAGATATGCATATATACATACATAAACACATTATATATGTATGTCTATACATATGTGTAGTAAATGCTAAGTTTACAAGCATACATTATTGTCTTCATAACCCGTACGGGTTATGTAGAACTGTGAATAGTACTTTTTGTTTTTCAAAACCCGTGCGGGTTTTGGCTTGATAAGAGGGTTGGAAAATGACCCTAAGGCTTGCAAGCCCATTTTCCCCCCATTTTTGTCCCTTTACACATTTTTTCATCTTCCAACATAATTTCTTGACTTTGTCCTCATCAGCTTTACAAATGATCAAGTGGGTATCTCTAAAATAACCACCATAATCTCATACATTTTCTCAGTTTTCTAACCATATAATTTTTTCTATTTTTGGACAACATTAGCATAGTAAACTTTAATTTTCTTTACCAGTGCCTTGATAGTCCTCACAGACATATGTCTACCTTTTTTAATAACTTTTGATATACTTGACCAAATTCAAAATAAATTACATATTATTGTTCTACATTAGATTCTATACATTTAAAAAACAAATAAGTTCACATTTTTTATTATTTTGATGCAAGTTATGCCCAATGCACAAACATGTACCAAATTTTCAGGATGCGATCACTTCAAAAAATCATTAAAAAAAAATACTCAACAGAAAATTACAAAAAAATACACAACTTCTAGATGTCACTCTTACCTATCATCCTACCAAAGGGTTTTTCAAAATACTAAATCTAACTATATATTTTGTGCAGCGTACGAAAAGAACTATGTTATGTTTTTCTGAAAAAATTAGGAACAATTTTTCGTGCGTGAGAGGTTTGACCCTCTTAATCTTATCCAAATTTTAAAAACTTTAGTAGTTTAAAAACTATATTCAGAGTAATACAATTCTTATTCTTTTTTGAACTCCTATTGTTGAGTGCATGGCCTTCAAATATCTCTTTGAAGTTCAGGTTTGCCTGTTTTAAAAAAAAAAAAATAGTGGCCACTTATACCCCCCTTTTTGTTCACCATCTTGGTGCACTTACCCCAATATCAACCATGAAGCATATTGTATCTTTATACTTTTCAACAATTGATTTAGGGATACTTTCCCTATCCTGCATCAAACTTTGGATATTCTTGAAGTAACCCCAAAGAGTAGCTTTTTCAGGTCTTGTTGTCACCAATACTATACAAGAGTTCTCTTATTTGAATTGCTACCGGTCTGTCATATTCCCATTGAACATTCCCAATTCTCGGAACCTCATTCATGAAGTAAAAGAATAAACACAAGATCAAGGTACCATACTTGAATGTGTTCTTCTTGTCCTGCTTTATTTTTGTCAGATTCTTCATTAGCTCACTTCGGAGCAACTCACAATAAATCCTATTTTTAATTTTCCTTGATCATCTCATATGCTTCATAGATTGCAGTACCGGATACCAAATTCTCTCGAGTGGAGTGGTAAATTTTGTATCCAATCACCATTGAAGCAAATCTCACATCATGTTCAAGCATGTCATTGATTGTCATTGCCCTTTTATCAAATCTTGAAATGGTTGTATCAGTGACGAGTTGATTCTTCACGGTCAGTGTAGGAAAATCACTCGATGAGCATAGACTAGTTATGACCCTGATGACATTCTTGTTAATATTAAACAACTTGCCCAACCACATGAACTCATCATGAATCCTGCTAAGCACGTACTGGACCCATTCGTTTTCATCGAACATCGGAAATTTGACAAACTGAGCAAAATTCTTCTTCTCCAACACCTTGAATTCTAGTTTAAGTCTGAAATTTTCATCTAATAGTTTCTTGGAGTACAGATTTAACAAATGCAAGCTTCCTAACTCCTCAAGCATGAATATAAACCCTAATGTCTTCGATGTGAAGATGAATATAAACCCTAATGTCTTCGATGTGAAGAACATCATGCGGGATCGAGGAAAAAGCACCAAGCGGATCTACTTCTACTAAATTAAATGGATGCTTCTTGAAATTGGGATGAGCTCTCTCAGTGATATCAACAACTAGTGGTGTCACCATTTTTAGAAATTCCACTTTGAAAGGTTTCACAGATAAATACCTTCTTTGTCGGATTAGGGTTTCACATGAAAATCTTCTTCACACCTTGAACTTTTAGAAATTTGCTTGTAGAGTGCTCCAAACCTCTTTCACTTCGAATGCAGAGTGACAAATAAGAGGGTTAAGTCACCTTTTATCTTTCACATATCTAACTTTTTAGTGCAATAAATGTGTTTTCCCTAAACATTTCAGATACCTTGCTTTTGTAGACTACTTCACAAAATTCTTTTGTGGATCTTCAATATTGCTCAAATTCTTCCAGAAATCATCCCAAATCATTAATATAGATTTTGCCAACCTGTCGAATTTAGGTACCAACTCCTAAGGGGGGTAAATAGAATTTTCTTGAAAAACTCCCCCTAGGCCAAAGTCCTTAAATTAATTCCCGGAGGAATTTGCAGCACCAAGTTCTAGTGTGGACCCATTCCCTGCATCTGTATCACTCTTCCTTACCCATGTCTTCTTCATTTGATTCCTAATCTCATCCACTTTCTCATTTCCTTTATCATCTGTTTGTACATTCGTATTCTTGTATGTCGAATCATTCTTATTCACATTCTTGCTTTTGTAGAATCCTGCAATGTGACCGGATTTGTTGCAATTGTAGCACACAACATTTCTCTATCCAAACCTGTTATTCCCTTGATTTCCTCTTGATCTACACTGATTATCAATGTTGCCAAACCTACTACATGCATAACATCTAATATTCCTTCTATTGAAATAATTATTCATCATACTTTTGCATATTTGATTTATGCCCATACTTATTGCAGTTGAAACATTGACTAGAGAAAGATGAACCATTATGAATCATTCTACTTCTTCATTGGCTAGCTTTATGACCAAATTTATTGCAAAACAAAGAAATTACCATTGAACTTTTGAGCATTAGGTTGTCCTACCAGAGACCTTCTGGGTTTGTCCTTCTAATTTGTTTTCTTGGGATTGCTTTGACGGGAGCTGGAGCGTTCACCTTTCTCAAAACCAAGATCTTGCTTGTTATCTTCCTTCCTCTAGCTTCCAAGCATCTCATCAATTTTAGATGAGCTAATCTTGAACTTCTCCTTGTACTCATTTGTAGTTACAAGTTCATCCCTAAGAGAGACAATCTACCTTTTAAGCTCTTCCTCATGGTGTTTGGATTGTTGCAAGTCAAGCTTCAACTGTCCAATCTCATAGTCAAGTCTAGTACATTCATCAGTTCTTTTTTTCAAGGATTGATTAAGATTCTCTTCACTCTACTTCCTTCCCTCGATTTCCTTGGTCAACCCCATCACTATAGACTCCATCTCATGTTTCAGGATTGCATTGTATTTTGCAAGCTTCTCACATTCTTTTGTCTTCTCCTTCAAGGCTTGACTCAAGTGATCATCTTCCATGCTTTTGCTTTCTTTCTATTTTAGATTCTCACAAAGTTCCTTTCTCTTCTCCCTAGACTTGTTTAGTTTCTCTTTCAATTATTGAATGAAATTCTTAGCATCCTTAAGGTTCGCCTACAACTCCTGGACTTCAACTTTGGATTGGTCAAGATCTTCTAGCGCAACTAGGAGTTGATAATCAAGACCACTAGAATCCATTGAATCACCTTCCCAGATCTTCATCAAGCTATTAAACTTCCTCTGAGGAACGAGGCTCAAATACCAATTGTTGGAATCAAGGAACATTGAGAGGGGGGGTGAATCAATGTTCAACAAATTTTAACTTTAATATGTTCTTTCAACTACTTAATGCATTTAACCAAAATAAAGATGCAAGAACATAAATTGAACAACCACAACACCATAACACAAATATTTTATATGTGGAAACCTGGTTAACGTAAAAACCACGGTGGGGATGAACCCACAAAATTAGTATACTCAAATATAAGTTTTACAATGGGAATGCACATGCATTCAGGCACACTACCTAGAGCTCACAGCTCAAAAAAAGAAGGATCACTGCCTATAAAACAATTACAATAGATTACTGAAGTTTTTAAACTATAGATTAGTATCTACAAATGCCTAATAATAGTTTCAGTTAAGCACAATAAGCACACTTTTCACACTTAGATCTCTCTCTTCTTTGTTTCAATGTTCTATCATAAATCCAGAGCATAGATCCCTGAGCTATGCACGTGAAACTGTGCACAAACGATCACTAATACCTTCCACACTCAAAATGATCAAAACCATTGCTCTTGTATATCCACAACATGAAATCATATTCATCGCTAGTTGACTTGAGAACATTTAATTATTTTATTTAAATGTGTACAAACAGGTGGCAAAATCCAAACTCAAATGCTAATGCGGACAAAAATAATTGATTACACGTTACCACACATGTCTACTAAACATCCTAGATCACAAAGACAATCACCAAAATCGCTCCATCAAATCCATACAAAGATTAATCATGTTAGTCAGTTGTTTTGTATTGTTAAACTAAAACTCAATACATTGGATCTTCTATTTCGTACACCAATCATCACCGAAGGCTAAAATCTTGGAATAAGGTACCCCAGACATACACCAACCTTTCATCAAATCCATAATACAAAATATACAATAGAAACTAAGTGTTAACCAAAATACCAAGCTCTATCAAATACTTTGTTAAAGTTTGTCGGACTTAACCAAATCACCAATCTTACATCTGGTATAAGTAGATGAAGTAATTCGGATGGGATCATTGACTTGGGTTGACATCAATGACAACACCTAACTAGTTGTGCAGTGTCTCTTGCCAATAGTTATATTACTAGTTCTTCCTTTGTACCACCTTCATGATACTCTGTTAAATCTGCAATATTGAACATAGGGGAAATGTTGATTCCTTCCGATAACTCTACCTCATATGTGCTCCCTGAATCATGCTTCTTTGAAATCTTACAGGGACCAAACTTCCTCATCTTCATTTTATTATAGGCTCCCACTAGAAACCTTTCTTTCCTCAAGTGGACCATTACCTCGTCACCAACCTGGAACTCTTTATGCCTCCTCTTTTGATCTGCATTTTCCTTATACTGCATATTCATCTTGTTAATGTGTTTCCTCACCTCTTCATGTAGATTCTTGATGTGTTCTGCAAAGTCTTTAGCTTTGATGCTTGCATGCTTCTCCTGGTCCATCTTCCCTAATTTTGAAGTGGTCCTTGGACTGTCTCCATAAACAATTTGGAATGGTGATCTACCAGTGCTCCTATTGATAGAATTGTTATAAGAAAATTCTTCCTATGGTAAGATCTAGTCACATCCCTTGGGTTTATCTCCTACCAAACATCTTAGTAGGTTACCCAGACTCATGTTCACTACCTTAGTCTACCCATTAGTCTGCGGATGGTGTGCAGAATTGAACTTCAACTCTATTTTCAATTTCTTCCACAAGGTCCTCCAAAAGTATCCAACAAATTTGGTGTCACGATTTGAAACTATACTTTTTGGTAGACCGTGTAGTCTTACCACCTCTTTGTTCAGAATAAATCAACAATGTGGATAGCATCATGGGTCTTCTGGTATGGGTTGAAATGTGTCATCTTTGAACACCTATCAACCACCACGAATACTAAATCATTTCCTCTCTATGTCCTTAGTAAACCAAGAACAAAGTCCATACTTATGTCCTCTCGTGGCCTCTCTAGTATAGGTAATGGTTGATATAACCCTGTATTTTGGCTTACTCCTTTAGCCATCTAAAACACTCTACAATTTTGCACAAATTTCTTCACATCCTATGACAACTAAGGCCAATAATAAAGCTCACTGATGATGACAATGGTCTTATCTTGACCAAAGTATCTTGCCATTCCTCCACTATGCTTCTCTTTGACCAAGTTCACCACATGGAGCTCCTAGGAATACACAACTAGATTCTTTTAAACAACATGTCATCTTGGATTATGAAATCCAACCATTTTGTCCTATCCAAAGTAACTGACTCCTTGAAAGCTTTCCAAGCCTCTGCAAAATCAAGATCCTTAGGATACAAGGTCTTGAGTTCATTGAACCCAACCACTTCAAACTTCATTTCTATCAACAAAATTTGCCTCCTACTTAAGGCATCTACAACTCTGTTAGACCTTCCACTCCTTTTCTTTGAGATAAAAGTGTAACTCTGCATAAACTCCACCCATTTCAAATGTCTTCAATTCAATTTTCCCTGACTATTCAAGTATTGCAATACTCGATGATCAATATACAAAACAAATTCTTTCGGCAATAGATAGTTTCTCCATTTCTTCAATGCCTGAACTATTACATAAAATTATTGATCATAAAAAAAAAACTTTTTCTTTGTATCATTTAACTTTTCACTGAAATATGCAACTGGCCTACCTTCTTGGCTCAAAAAAACTCCAATGGCATTACCATTGGCATCACAATCCACCTAAAACACCTTGTTGAAATATGGATAGGCTAAAACAAGTTGCTCTATCACCTTCTTGTTCAACATATCAAAACTTTTCAATGCTCCACTTGAACTCTTTCCTATCCCCTCTCATTGTTTCAGTCAGGGGTGCACAAATACTACCGAAGCTTCTAATGAACTTTTTGTAAAAGTTGGCCAAAGGTCATGGAAAGCCCTCACCTCAGTAATAGTTATTGGGGTAGGCCATTCTAGAATAGTTGTCACCTTCTCTAGGTCCATTTTAAGACCCTCTAATGAGACAATAAAACCCCAAGTAAACCAACTCCCGCTTCACAAAACTACACTTCTTCAAATTAATCAACAATTTATCCTCTCTCAACTTCTCAAAGACTCTATGAATATGCATTAAACGCTCATCCAATGTCTTACTAAAAATTAAAATATCATCTAGATACACAATAACAAACTTGCCTAGAAACTCTTTCAGTACCTCATTCATGAGCCGCATGAATGTGCTCAATACGTTGGTTAGCTCAAAAGGAATGACTAACCACTCGTACAAGCCTTCATTGGTTTTGAAGATGGTCTTCCACTCATCTCCTTCTCTAATATAGATCTGATGATATCCACTCTTCAAATAAATCTTTGTGAAGTATTGTGCTCCACTCAAACAGTCCATAAGATCATCCATCCTTGGAAGGGGAAGTCTGCACTTGATTGTTATCTATTTATGGCTCTAGAGTCTGTGCACATCCCCATCCTTCTTTGGTTCCAGTACTACAGATACCGCACATGGACTCAGGCTCTCTCGAATCAATCCTTTTCTTAGAAACTCTTGAACCTATATGTTTAACTCTTTATTTTTTGTTGGAGTCATTTTATGGGCTGCCTTATTTGGAAAACTAGCTCCAAGGATCAAGTCAATCTGATGATTGATCTTCCTCGCTAATGGTAAACCCGCGGCCACATATCAGACACAATGTCCTGAAACTCATTTAATAAACCTAAAACTTATACGGACACTTATTTGCTATCTCCTCTATCCATTCTAGGAATCAAAGAAAAATACATAGGTTTGTGTTTTATACCTTCTAAAAAAATTATTCCATCAACAACACATATTCTAGCACTGCTACATACCTTTTCTTCCACCTCCTTCATGGCCTTCAACTTATGGCGAACCCCATCCTTCATTAGGGTATAGGTATTAGCATTGCATGATGTATAGCATGCTTATCAAATTTCCATGGCCTCCCTAACAACATATGACATGCATCCATGGGTATTATGTCACATAAAACCTCATCACGATAACTAGCAATCTTGAATTTCACCAGGAATTGCTCATTAACCAAAACTTTGTGGTCCTTTTGCAACTAAGCAATCTGATAGGGATGTGGATGTCTTTCCCTCTTTAGCTTCAACTTTCTAACCATCTCTTAAAACACCAAATTATCGATGCTTCTGTTGTCAATAACCACATAACAACACTTATCCTCACATTTTCATATGGTGCAAAATAAAATCTTCCTCTGATATGGTTCTTTCTCCTCATTTAATAGGGTTCTCCTAACAACTAGGGCCTCTCCCCTTTCAGCATCATCAAAGTGCTCAGGCTGAGCTTCTTCATTTGCATGCACAACCCATGCATGACCTTCATTTATTTTGTTTGTCCTTCCTTGGTGTTGTGGACATTCATAGGTTTGATGCCCTTCTTCACCACACTGGAAGCAAGTTCCTCTAAAACCACCTCTTCCTCTTCCTATTCCTCTCTATTCACCATTGTTTTTATCATGAGGGCGATAGAAATTATCACTCCTTTGATTTCGGTCGGTACCCACATCTTCATTTTTCTTATGATCCTCGTTTCGATTCCCAAAGGATTCGATTCCCAAAGGATCGTCCACCACCCCTTCCCATTGGAGATCATTGTACATTATTTCTGTTAGGATATGTTATTATCATTGATGTCAACATATTCCTATGATTTTCTCTAGTGATTGCAGATTGAGAAGATCTTATGATCTGGTTTGCAGTTTTGTTTTGATGTATTGGTACTTTGCAGAGTTCAGTATGTCCTCTGGTATATTGCAGTGTGATCAGATATTGAGCTGAGCTTTTGGGATATTGTTTGGGATGATCTTGTGTATCTTCATTTTAGATGGATCATGATTTGGTGCTCCACAAGTTATCCTTCTTCATGACAATTGTTGATTAGTTGTCTTCTTGAGTATTAGACGTTGACAGATGAAGATTTGATAAGTGGTGTTGGTGTAGCTATTACTGATGATTCTAATGTGCTTACTAGTGTTTCCTAATCATGTCCTATTTATTTTTATGATCCTCATTGATCGTTGTGTGAATTATTGGTGGTTTTCATAAACTGGTGATGGTTTTCGTGTTATGCAGTATTTCTAGTGGTGTAGCGTGTTGCAGTTGATCTTGGCATGATTTCTGGTGGAGTTAAGCATTTGGGAATTTGACTTAGGTCCATGTTATGTTATGTAAATTATTATATTGGTCTGGTGGTCGATCTTTGTATTGTGTGATGTAATTGTATATATAGGTGATATTGTCATGTAATTTGTTGATAGAGGTTGTGTCTGCATTATCAGTGAGTGGTGTATGTGTGAATAGTGATTCATCCTTTGACATTGTGATTGAGAAAAGATTGGTGTTGCAGAGCAAACATCTAAGCTTAACTGGAACTGTAATTAGGCATTTGGAGATGCTTTTGTTTCAGTTCATTCCGTCTGGATTGTAGTCCAAATATTGTTGTAAGTTAATGAGACTTCCCTGAGGGTTGTAGCCTTTAGGGTCATTATCCTTTGAGCAATGAGCTCTACGCAGTGTGCCTGAATGTATGTGCATTCCCCATTGTAACATTTTCACATACTACTGAAAAGTATCATCTTATTGTGGGTATGTTCCCACCATGGTTTTTCCCTTAATCGGGTTTTCCACATCAATAATATTGGTGTTGTGTGTTGTGCTTTCAATTTGCTTATTTTTGTTATTGTGGCAATTTATCAAATTTGTATTTATAGTTAAGTTTGTAGATCCAGTGAAGACTGGTTCAACACCCCCCCCCCCTCTCAGTCTTCCTCCATTGTTGTTGCCAACACTTCCACCTTGATCTTTTTCTTTTTGCTTGCCTTCAAATCTCTCATTCAACTTCTCTTCCACCTTTAGATAAAATTGATATGCATCTTCAATATTGGTCATTCTGACCAGGCTCAACTCATCTTGAATACTTGGCCTTAACCCATTAATGTAACATATGACTTTCTCCTTGTTGGCCTTTGCATGGCCTATTCTGATAATCATTTTGTAAAATTCCTCTGTATATTCCTTAATAGACTTTCTACCTTGCTTCAATCCTTGCAATTTCTTCAACACATCCAACTCATAATCCATTGGAATGAATTGTTTCTTTGGCTTCTCAACCATTTGATCCCATTTGGTGATCTTTCCCTTTCTTCTCTGATTTCTTTATAGCTATACCTCTTTCCACCAAATATTTGCATGATCTTTCAGATTTGTTTTTTCAAACTTGACCTAGTCTGGATCCTCGATCTCCTCATATTCAAAATATTCCTCCATCTCATTTATCCAATCGATCAGCTCTTTTGGGTTCATATTTTTAGAATAATTGGAAACTTCAATCTTGGGTCTCAACCCAATCTTGTAAATGGCCCTTAACAGTCAAACTTAATTTTGATATATTGCTTCTTCTCTTTCATCCTCAAATGTATCTTCAACCTCTTCATCTTCACTCTCTTCTCTTCTTGGGTTAAACACTCTTCTTAACTCTTCTTGCAATGCATCGATTTATCTCTAGAGGGCCCTAAAACCCTCGGCTATCAAATTATTTCTTCCACCAGCATTTCTGCCACCACGCACTCTTGGAGGCATCTTGATCTCAAACCCACGACCACAAATCTTGGTGTGAACTGCCTCACGATTGGCAATTTGTCAACATGCTCAGGAAAAACCTGATTTGATACCACCTGATGAGGGCAGAACCCGAGACATAAAAAAAACACAACAATATAGACACAAAAGATCTATTTTATTATTGATTGAAATATATTTTCATTACATGCAATTACAATAAAGAGGATTAAGTCCTCACAGGCTGAAACACATTACAACATATACAATTTTCTAGAAAACCCTTGTCTCACAATCCAACTTTTACTCTTCCCAAAAAAACTATCACAAGTTTCCTCGAATGGGTCCTAAAATAGCCTCTCTACGGTTTGGAGTATAATTTGAAATTAGAAAATTGGCAGTCTAGCACCAAAACTTGAAATTGGAAATTTTTGAATTACAATTTGAAATTTGAAATTTGGCGGTCTGGCGTGAAAACTTGAAATTGGAAATTTGAAAACTGGAAACTTTCCAAAATTATGTTTTGAAGTTTCCCACAAATTTTTGTCTCCATGTGCCTTCAAATCAAAACTTCCTAAAAATAGTATGTTGGCAAGAAAAAGCAGTAAAACAATTTTGAAAGTTGGAATTTCTTATTCACCCAAATAGGTATCCAAAAATGCAAAAATGTCAAAAGAAAACTTAAAAAAAGGAAATTTCTTTTTTTTGGGTGATGCGAGATTGCCCTTACACTACCTGATGCTCTTGCATCAAAAAAGCATAAAGTAAAAGTAATAATTTGAATTGCCTATAAATTTTGCAAACTATTATTGGTAGAAATTTAATTATTGGATTGTAATAATTAAAGCAAGGAATGGTATTTGAGAATACCTTTAAAGCAGATAAACACACAAATTATAGAGACATTATGTTCATTTTATCAGTATGTTCATTGTAATCAATCATATTCTATTAATATTATTTTTCAAAGCAAGGAAATACTGGAAAGATCATAAGGAATTTATTTTGAACAACATAATTTTTTTTTTACTTACTAGAAAGCAAGATATACAATTCTTGTTGTAGACAATAAGTAAAGAAGAAACTAACATCAATTATACTAGATAGAATTATAAAAAGAAAGATCAAATTGCACATTTCATGGTATATCCTCAATAATTTAGAGTATATATAAATATTTTTTTACAATTTTTTTAATGTGAATTATTATTTATATATCTTTGTTTTTTATTGTGATGTTTATTGCATTTTTTAGTGTGTCAAAATATAATTTATTATCAATTTGAAAAAAAATTTTAAAAATTTAATTTCTTTGAAATAAATTCTTAAATCAGAATTATGAGTTAAAGTCAAAATTTCATACTTAGATCCATATATTAAGAGTCATGGTTCCAAAGAAAGTTTATTTACAAAGAAGTTTTAACCTATATTACAATGAGTATAAATTTTATGTATAGAGATATTTTCAATAAGAAAAAAATTCAAAATTTAGATAAGCATGTTAATCAAATTGTTCATGAGAAGCTTCTAGCCAAAATTACCATTGCCTTTCATGTGATTCGTTCTAATGAGAGATGGGTTCTTGTGAACCACTACTCACGAAACATGGGTCAATGAGTTTGACTCAAAAGATACACAGTTGAACCCTGATAGCAATATCATCAATCCATAATTCACCAGCGTCGAGTCCCTAGTCATTTCCTTCCTCTTCCATATCATTCTCATCCACCCTAATGTCCGAGTGGCCGTAAAGGCCTCCTTGCCTCATGAATCTCCCTAGGTCGAAAGACTCCAACCTTGTCAAGTTGTTGGTGATATTGGTGCAGGGCACCTACCACTCCATTCAAAATTTTGGTTTGTTTTTAAGTCTTCTATGTTTTCTTTCATGTTGTAATAAGCGGACCAACCATTTGGGACTTAATGAAGTCATGGTTGAGTTGTCCAAGCTTTTTTTGTGTTCAGGATGTTGATATCCTAGCAAGTTGTAATGTTGATGATGTTCATAGGTGCACTACTCTAGAATAGGGTCATTATGTAATAGGGTGCAATGTATTGTTTTTAGGCCTCCTAGAGTGCATAGAGGGCCTTTGGAGCCTTGTAGTACACTTGAAAGCAAAGTTGCGTCCTCAAGATGAAAAAGATGTAAAGTTGCTAAGCAACATTTGCAACATTGCAAAAAGTTGCATTTTTGTTGATTGGCGGTGAAGAAGTTGGTTCTAACCAACTGAATCATGTGGTTTAAATCCTAAGACAACGCCATTATACAGGTTGGAGGAATTGGAATGCAAAGCAAGTTTTGTTTGCAAGAAAAAAACTTTGTTTTTACACTGTTTTCCTTGTTTTTGTTGTGTTGTATAATCCAGTACTGACTTGTCAAGAGAATCTACTTGCAGGGCATGAGATTTTGGTGAATCTACTTTCCAACAAGGTAGTGTAAAGTTTGATTGTGTCTGGTTGTAGAGATTCAAACAATTCTCTGTGACTAGGTGCAAAACCCTTGTAAGCTAGGGTTTAAGCAAGAAATGGCTCTAGCCTGAGCATCCATTGATGGCACCGGTTGAAATCATGTGGAATGCTAGGTTAGGGTCTGTAAATATGTTTAGTGTAGGTGTTTTGGTTTTGTAGACCTTTGTGATGATTTTACAGTGATACCCTAGGCTCACAGCTAGGAGTTGGTGAGACTAGGACAGTAGGAGATGTGCATTTTCTAAGCACACATGGATTGATAGAGCCAAAGTTAGAACATGATTGGAGACCTGATTGAATTCCCTTTGAGATTGCATGATTGGTTTTTTCATATGTTTTGACTAGTGAATCCTTCTAAGGCCAAGTTTGCAAGTCACCCGGGTAGCCCTAAAACCCTTTAAAATAAGACAGCTTTGGATACCCCATGTGTCCGAAGAACCCAAATACCATTTTGTAATATTGTTTGTAACTCTAAAAAGGGTACTCATAAATGTAATTTATTTGGGGTCTTGTGTGGGTGGATGTGAAACTAAGCCCTAAAAACCGTAATAGGAAGGCTAATTACATTAGGCCTGTTTGGAGCCGGTATAGACAAGGTGACCTTGGGAAGCCTTGAAGAAGGGTTTAAAGGTGACTAAACCATTAGCAGACACCAAAGACACTATGTCAATTCATGTTACCCTCACAGAGCAATTCTGAGAGTTAAGATCCTTGCAGAGGTTGTTGGAGCACTTGGAAGTGGTGTTAGGGATTGAGGTGGAATCCTCAATAGGAAGTGTCGATTGTTAAAGATAAGTGGCTATACCTTGGAGGCAATCCAAAGTGGATTATTCCTTGAAGTTATAACTAGTAGAACCCTTACCAAGTACCATTGGATGGGCTTGAGGAGTTAGAGGGTTGGTGAGAGCAACAAAGACAACTAGGTGATTAGGATCTACTCCAAGAATATTTGCATCAGATATAGAGCACAAGGCCAGGTTGTGATTTTTCCGCTCGACTGCGATTAAAGTCATTCAAATCCATCGTCTGCACCACTGGAAACCTCCTTACCTCTCTACCTCCCTCCCAAGCCATGTAGTACTGATGTGCCAAGGGTATGCACTTTCGTTCATCGATGTTATCCAAGACCGCATCAATTTCCCCTAAAAAGGAATGTTGAAACACCATCTGATAGACTTTCTTAGTCCTAGGTTTACATATGCCCATGTTTGAATTCAAAGGGCCATGAACATTGCAGGGATACTCGAGTTCACCCTGTATTTGTGGGTTACTCTCATAAATTTTGTCCCTAGGATCTTCTTTACATCGTGCAGGACTAGAGGGTGGTTCGATTCACGTTCAACTCCAAAACCATACTCAGCCTCCTCTCTATTATTTCCTCTAGGAAAGCCATCTATCATTTGGTCACTTCCAATAAAAATGGGGGTGTCCATTGCTATCAATTTTAGATCTCTCAGAAGCAGACATGAATAAATTATCTTTCCTCTTGTCTTGTCGTGATTATATAGAACCTAGCCAAAAATATTGTGGGATGGGTTATGTCATGATGATCACACTTCCCAAATCGTAATGCATACAAAACCTCAGGTATTTCTAATCCTCCTCATAATCTCCTACTCATGACTTGGATGCTTGTTGCTTCTCCACCTTACACTTGGACAATTTGAGTGATGAGCATTTCCCTTTAATAATTACAATCATGTATATCTCTTGTAATTCACCTTACTCAACATGTGTGATCACATCCACGATGCAACATCCCCCGTCACATCAATTTGTCGAACCTTTTGGGAGTACA
Source organism: Cryptomeria japonica (assembly GCF_030272615.1). Lineage (NCBI taxonomy): Eukaryota > Viridiplantae > Streptophyta > Pinopsida > Cupressales > Cupressaceae > Cryptomeria > Cryptomeria japonica. The sequence goes on along the minus strand of NC_081407.1, from coordinate 288,079,651 downwards.
AGCCTACTATCTTTCATCCATCATATAGATCTTTCCAAGGACATCAAATTTTGGGCTTTTGTACTTAAAAATATGTGATATAATTAAACATCTTCTTTCATTAAGGCAGCATGCTTCACCAGTTTATCCACCACCATATTTCCCTTTCGAAACATGTAGCTGATTTTGAATTCGATAAAACTTTGTAGTGCCTCCACGATGGGCTTGAGCCATCTTTCAAGTTACCAATTCACTGTCCATTTATTTTTGATGGACCAAGAGTGAATCAACTTCTATGTGAATGCATCTTATCCCCAGCCTCTTCCCCATTTCAATTCCTCTAAGAGCCACTTGAATTTTTGCTATATTATTTGTTGCCTCTCCAATATATTTTGTCACTTTCCCTATGACCTTGCCTTGATCATTATGAGCTGCACACACAATTCCAGTATGCCTTGGGTTTCCTAGTGAAGCTCCATCAAAGTTTAACTTGATCCACCCATTCCCAAGAGCTTGCCAACATGTGGCTTTCCTCCACTCTACATTATTATCCTTTTGAGCAAAATCAAACTCCTTTGGAATCACCTACCCTAGGAACTTTTTCATAAGTTCACTATATTTGTTTATGAAGACATTTTTCTTTCTTGATTTCCTTTTGGTCGCTTCATTTATGAGTTATACGATTGATGCTTCAATTCTTGACACTAAGATTTCTCTTGGAATGGCTTGGTCCTTAAAAATCCTCTAGTTACTTTCCTTCTAGAGTTCCCAAACCATAGTTGATGGTATCACTTTTCAGATATTGTTGAATATTCCTTTGTGAATTCTCCTTTCCTAAGAGATGAACCATTCTTTAAGGCTCAGAGGTTCTGCATACTGAAAATCCATTTTCCCCATAATTATTTTCCAACTAAAGTCTACATATGGACATGTCCACAAGAAGTGATCTGTTGATTCTAAATTTCTTTTATAGAGAGTGCATATGTTAGGCCCACTAATGCCCAATTTCAAGAGCCTATCCTGAGTCAAAATTCTACTTTGAATTGCCAACCAAGAAAAGACTCTAGCTTTTGGCAGCAGATATTTACCCCAAAGAAGCTTTACTGACCATTGATTGATAATGTCTATTGATTCCTTGATTTTGTATCCTAATTTTACCTTGTACTCCCCATCATTGGAAGCACACTAGCTTACTTTTTCATCCTCTTGCAAGATCAAGACTAGTCTCTCTTTTAGTATCCCTTCGAGTAGTTCTTTTGGGGCTTGGGGGGCATCCATGTCATCTATTGACCTCCATATCCACTTCTCAATCCCTTCAATCCTTAATATTTCTCCATAGTTGCATACATTTATCCCCCAAACCCTAGATGTTATCTCCCTAATCTCTTGCAGGTTTGGATTTGTGCATAATTTTGGCTTCCCATCCCAGGAATCTTTCCAGAAGGAAGTTGGATGACCATTGCATATTTCCCATGTAATGTGCCTTGTAATGATGTCCCTAATATCGCACATAAAATTCCATATTGTAGACCCTCTTGGAGGAATACTGATTGGATCTTTCGAGCCTAGGTATTTCCTTCTTAGGATCCTGACCCATTTTTTATTAGTCTTTGCCATCAGCCACATTAGTTTGGCTCCCAATGCCATGTTCATGAATCTAATTTGTCTAATCCTTTCCCCTCCTACCTCTCGAGGTTTACACACCTTTTCCCAAGCCATTAGTGAATGCTTCTAAACCTTCATTGGCCCACTACATAAGACCTTACGCATGATTTACTTAAAACTATCTTCTATCGAGGCTGGCAATTTCAAACATGCCATTAAATAGATTGGAATTGCTGAAATAACTTCTTTGACCATCAACATCCTTCCTACAAAGGAAAGTCACTTGCCCTTCCAAAGTTCAAAATGTTTGTTCTTGCAGTTTTCCACCAGCCTATTCCATTATTATTTTTTGTTGATTCCCCCAATAGAGGTATTCCCAAGAACCTTCCTAGGAAATTAGCCACTCTCAGACCCAGGATCCTGGCTATATCTTTCTACAACCTCGACTAAACATTGAGAAAAAAAGACCTCTAATTTTCTCCAATTAATTGCTTGGCCTGATACCTTGTTGTAGTTACCAAATATTGACCTAATGTTCCTGGATTCTCCCCTTGACACATCTCCAAATAAAATAGTGTCATTATAAAATTGTCGATTAATTACTAGGTCTACTCCTGCAGTGATCTCTATCCCTTTCCATTTACCTTCCAATCTGGCCTTAGCGATATTCCTACCTAACGTCTTTGTCGTTATTATGAATAGGTTAAGGTGAGAGAGAGTCACCTTTCCTTAGTCCTCTATCTATGTTGAAGAAACCACCAACCACCCCATTTACTAAGACAGAGAATTTGGGGGCCTCAATACATCCCTTCACCCACTCAATCTAGGCTCTATCAAAACCAAACTTGAGGAGTACCTCCAATAGGAAACTCTTGTCCACCAAGTCATATACCTTGGGAATATCCAATTTGATTACCATACTGGGACTCCTCAGCTTCTGGGCTATGTGGATCGCTTCATGAGCCACTATGATGCCTTCTAATATAGATCTTCCAGGTGCAAATCCACTATGTTATTCTAAAATGATCTTTCCAATGACCTTCTTGAGTGTGTTTTCTATGATCTTAGTGATGATCTTATAGTAAGTATTGCATAAAGCAATTGGTCTATAGTTATTCATACTTGTGGCATCTTTTTTCTTGGGTATGAGAACAACAAAGGTCTGATTGATTGCCCCAATAATAGTGGCCTTCTTCCTTGATTCCTCTACAACCTTTAGCAAGTCCTCCTTGATGATTTCCCAAAAGAAATGGTAGAAATAGGCTGGGAAGCCATCTGGCTCAGGGGCCTTGTCTGGTGCCATTTGGTCAATAGCCTTCCTAAGTTCTTCCATATCTATGGGTTTCTTAAGCAACTTGTTTTCTTCTTTTGTGATTAAGTTGGTGATCTGATTGAGAAATACTTCTCTATCTACTCTTCGACCCTAAATATGATATTCTTATTCGATAGATTTTGGAAGTACCCGATTGTCTCTTGACTAATCTCCTCCCTAGAGTGAGCCACTAACCTATCATCTTTGATTAATTCAATATTCCTATTTCTATTTCTATTTGCTATGACTGAATTGTGAAAAAACTTTGTGTTTTTGTCCCCCTCCTTGAGCTAGATCTCCCTGGATTTCTACCTCCAATGTTGCTCTTCCCTTGCTAAAATTCCGGCTTGTTTAACCTTAAGGACCCGTTCCTTCTTGAATTCCTCCTCTCTCATTCCGTTAGCAATGACTAATTCATTCAAAGCCCTCATCTCTCCTTCAATTATTGCTCCTTCTTCAAAAATGTTCTTTATTTCACAACTTTAGCTTGGTTTTTATGTATGCTAGCTTTTATGAAATATGAACATCTTAGAATGATTTTCCTTCCAACATTCCTTCCACCTCTGGGCTAGTTGTTCGAATAGGGATGGGTCTATGGTCCACATCTTTTCAAACCTAAAGGGGGACCCTCTAGAGTACAAATCCTCCTCAAACTTTAGTTCAATTGGGAAGTGACTTTATCTGCTATAGGGTAATATTGAAGCCTCTACTAATATCAAATTCTCTGACCAATCCCCATGAAGAAAGAACCTATCTAGTTTCTCTACAATGCAAGTGAAACCTTACCTTCTGTTAGTCCATGTGAATTTCCCATTTTTTGATACTACTTCCCTTAGTCTGTTATTGTCCACAAATTCCTAGAAATCTTGTTGGATTATGCTTATAGAGTTGACACCTCCTTGCTTCTCCGAGCTATTGAGTGTTGCTATTGTCACAAGGATTTGCACCTGATGCAAATATAAAAATTTGCAATCTCATGCAACATGGGACTACTCTTAGGCTGTGGGTATCCTATAATGAGAGTAGACCTCCAGGTTATGGGTTGGCTCCCTTTTGATAACCTATAAACTATTGCTTTTGACTAAGGAAAAGGGATGGAAGAATAGCTCTTGAAATGAAACTATTGACTAATGGGTGATGCACCAATGGATGAAAAGACTTAATCTATTGCTTAACTCACCAAATTTACTCAACCATCAAGCTAAACTAACTCACAATTTAATTACACATACTTGCAAAAATGTTTCCCATGAAAGATTTAAGTTTTTTTTATGTTGTTTGAAAGAAAACATATGTTGTTCTCATAACTTGCATTCATCAAAAATAGCAACACATTCATGGACCTCCACTATAGCATGCTACTCTTGATCTCAACATTGAAGGAATTACACAAGAATAAAGGATTTTAGCCAAATCACAATATTCACAACACATCATTCACATACAACAGTTGAACAACAAGATAATATGAAAAGGAGCTCAACTCTTTATTGAAAAATCAGGAGTTGCTTGCATTACAAGTCTTGAGAAATCTTACAAAATAGCTGAAAATTACTCATAAGAATATGCGTTACAGAAGTACAAATCTTGTTGCTACAACAAAAAGACCAGACTGAGAAATGGAAAAGAATGAGAGGAGAAGAATGACTTATACTCAAAAGGCTCCAAAATTTGAAATTTTGAAACCTTGGTTGTCTTTAGCTCCCTTGACTATTGTCACTCCTCAAAATCAGGCACTTGACTAGTTGTGAATCATCTTCTTTAGTTGTTGGGCTAGAAAATTTAAAAATTCCATAAAAGAGGGGTGGAACTAATGTTTAATAGCTGTTAACTTGGGTGATGACCAACCCTTGGGGGCCCTCAAAACAAGGGTAGAACTGCAGTTACTTTGACAAGATTTAAAAATTCGGAGCTTGGATGCATTAATGATTAATTTGAATTTGAAATTCAAACTTGAGAAATTGAAATCAATGCATTCAACCTACTCCAAATTCTTTTTGATGACTGCATTATGAGACCGGCTCACATCTTGTCTATGCTCTTAATTGTTGCCTTCTAGTTGCATCATACATCTTTATATCACTGATTTTACTATATTCAATCCAATTTCTAATTGTCACATACTTCTTGTCTCTGAGAATTTTCAAGGATTTCACCAAAAATACCTCACAGAATCTATCACGAGTACCTCTGCATTCTGACTTTTACTAGTCATTGTTTGATGCTTCAGTCTGCTACTATACCATTGTGACTACATTTGAACCCACAGGGTGTTGATCCATTTTACTATTTTGAAACTTTAAAGTCTTCTTCACTATGTATTAAAGACCTTAAAGATAAGTATATCTCTATTTCATATATCTGGTCCTTTGGTACAAAACTCCTTTCCTTGTAAATTTTCTAATTTTGTTCTCATGATCAGAGATTTGTATAATGATGCTCTTGCACAAATCTCTTTATCTTTCCATGATTGTTGTAGTGACTTTAACTATTCTTTGGAAAATTATCTTGGGTTTCTATGACTGCAATATGGAGATTTGTGTGTGTGTGTGTGTTACCCACTGCTCTGTACCTTTGTTATGCTTTTCAAACTACATTCATTATTCCTGGGCCATCTTGGAGCTATAATTGCTATTGCTACACTTTGGAGCCTTGTTGCTAGCCATTACTATAATATGTCTGAGCCCTTGCTTGGTTGTCTTCTTTTCCTTTGGACTACTATTATTTTCATTGTTCGTCCTTATGGTTCTAGCTAGTCTTGAAACTATCTCTATGATTGCCATATAATGGATTGTATTTTGGGCATAATGGGTTGCTCTTAATCCCTTTGTAAGGATTGTTATTGTACATGGTTCTGTCAATGTTAAAACTTCAAGACTGTATTCTTGAGTGTATTGAATCCTATGAGTTGTTCATGGTCCCATGCTATCTACGTGTTTTGATAGCTTTGCCACTATCTTCACATAACTGAGTGGCTGCAATAATAACCTGGATACTACTTTGGAAGGTTGATTTGCAAATGATCCTTCTTTGCTCTATATTCATAAAGTGTAATAGCACTATTAGTGATGCCTTCCATACATACCTACAGTCGTGAATGTGTCATTTGACTGATCTTGACAAGAATCCTTTGATAGAGATGGAGTCTTCCTTGTGACTGATATGACAGTCCATATAAAGTTTATCATTATATCTACTGGGGTTGCAACTTTGTTTTGACCATGAATGACTATGTGAACTATCTTTGTATTGTATTTTTAATAGTCAATTCGTGACAACTTTTGAACCTCTTTTTCACTATATTCGACTTCAACCTGTTTGCAGATTTAGGACTATGCATAATGGACATGATTGAACTTCATTGAAAGACTAAAAATCCATTGACAATGATGAATATTTTTGTTATGATGGCTTGTCACTGTGACTGTAAAAGCTGCTATAACCATGCTTTGTCTTCATAGGCTCTTTCATTCTTGGACTATCATCAACTCATGACCCCAATAATACAAGAGTGTAACTTTGTGATAAAGAGCCTTCAAATATGTTACAGTTGCACATTGATGATTAATATTGTAATCATTCCTTTGATTGCATTCATCATTCATATTGATCTATCCTTAGTGACTATCCTTCTTGGAGTGAGATTTTAAACTTTGAATGCTCATCAAAACTAAACATTACACTTTGTGATCTTCGATTGCTGCTATCGACTATCACAAACTTTGTGACTGTAAAAAATGATGTTTCTTAGGACTGTTCCATGGTGACTAATTCTTTTCAATGGAATGCATTGTATTACTCATATGATTTTGTTGTTTGGTAGTCGTAAATGAATTGTTGTTTGAACACATATGACTATTTCAGAACTTTTAATCTACTCCTTTGGGCTTTCTTTACCATGTATGACTACTCAGAGCAACTTTTGTATGGACAGGGATCTCAATCCAAGCATATAAATTGTATGATGAATCTACTATGTGAACATATGTGATAAGTATTGTAGCAAATACCTTGTCTATCTTTCCATTGGTTGTCTTGGACCACAACAATGGTTGATATCTCTTAATTATTTCTACTCACAATATTAGTTCCCACTTTTTGACCAACTTTGACACTTAGATGAACATTTTGAAAAAAACCTTCACTTTCTGAGACCTATAAATTTTAAACCGTTAAGAATTTGAAGATGATGTAAACTACTGATTTGTAACATCTTGTTTTTATATTCTAAATATTTTTTTAAATTTTTTTTTATTGATTTTTCCATCTCCCTCAAAAAGTAGTTTTTTACAACTAACAACATTTTTTAAGAGTGATGTGCATCCCGAAATGTATAACTTTTTTTTTATAAATGATAAAAACTTAATTCTATTGAATTTTGGTTTATAACTCAATACCCAGGGCATGCAGTTGGTTTGATAGTAATATGTTGAATATTTTAATTTTATTAAGTTTTGAAGTCTGACTAATTATAATTTAGATATAGGTGTACATTTGAACACATAACTTGTTCTATATATATGAAAATTCAAAAAAAAAATTAATTAGTTTACTATTTTTTCCAATGCATTGAACAAAGAAGTTCATGTTTGGTAAAAAACCTACATTCATAAGAAATAAAATAAAAATATATTAATGAAATTAAATATATTAAAAATTATATTATTTGGGAAGCTTATAATAAGGACTAAGTACTTAAAAAAATAAAACTTCTAAATGAATTCATTTGACCCCCCAAAAGCTAATGTAAAATTGGTTTTTTATCAGCATTTGATAGATGCAAAGGATACTCCATTGCAAGTATGATTTAGAAGTAAAGAGGTGCTATCCAAGAAATTTTGATCTAAAAGTCTTTGATCTAACTCTCTTCAATTAATTACTTCAAATGGGACCTATTAAAATTTAAATCATTATATTTTCTAAAGAATGTACAATTTCAACAAAAATAAAGATGTACCAAAAAGTGGGAACCAACATTGTGAGTTCACCTTGCAACCTTGGTCTCATCACTTGGTTGCTTCATCTTTATTGTTATAGTTAACTGCCTTTGAGTCCATTCATTGTTTTGGAGGTTTGAGCTATCCCTATAGCCACTCTAGCTGCATCACTACCCCTTCTTCATTCTTTGTTTCTAAATACCTTGCATATCTCCTGTTAGATGCTTTGTTTTTTGTCAAACTTACTGCCTTACCCCTGTCTTGAGACTAGGACTAAGGCAGGAATTCCTATAGTCAAGACACGAAGAGGCATCATGACTTCTCTCTTCCTCCAAACACTATTCTTTGACGGTCCCATGCATGACTATCAATATATAAATCTTACTATCATCTTTGTCTATGTAATGAAGACACTTCATTGTCCTCTAATTTATCTTGATTGATTAACTATGGGTTACTTAGTTTATTTGTATTTCATTGTTCTCGACTCCTTGACTATGACAAATCCATACCTTGGTTCTTTTTTTACAGTGACCCCTTCTTTGTGACTGCCCCTTATTGGTTGTCATGACTGCAAATTTGGCTCCTTTGCCCTCTAGTCTGACTTCGAGCCTTATAACTTGTCACTGTCTCCATATTTAGACATGTTTCTTATCACAAGTTTGTCATGTATCTTCTCATGATCTGCAATCATTATATCATCAATTTTGAAGTCTTCTATACTCTTATAGATGGTTTTTGGTTGTCATAGACCTTGACTACTCACAGGGAGTGTGATCTTCATGCTCATGGTTGTTCTAACAATGAATGAGTTCATGCATTACCATGTCCTCATGATCATTTATCCACTACTCATCCTTGAAAGAAAACCCCAAAACAAACATGTCTCTAATAAAATAAAGGATGCACTTCTCTTTGTGAGAGCAGAAATAATCTCAAGAAAATGAAAATCTTATGGAGCAGATATTTCAAAGAATGAAAGATCTCATTAATACATGAGGCACGTGGAAGGATAACATACCCTCTAGACTTTCAAAACTGTTGCTCCAGATTGTAGAATCATTATTTTCAGCCATATTCTCAGTGATTACTCCCTTCATATAAAAAATCCAACATTATTTGTTCAAAAATATTTGCTATTATTGAAAGAAACTCATGAATTCTCTTCTTGGCGGCCATTGAAGGACCGAGTAATGAAAAAGATAGGGCTTTTCACAATAAATCTACAGTCTTTTCTTGGAAACTCGGGTTCATATTGAGATTAGACATTGAAAATAGACTTTGGCATTCCCTCCAAAATGACTTCAAGCATTTGACCCCTTAGCCACGTGAAAATATGTATAATATGAGACTTTATGAAGACAAAAAATGAAACTAAATCCCCTATTAAGATTTTACAACCTCAAGAAGCCCCTCCCTCTCCCCCCTTTTGACATTTTCACTTCACATAAAACGTGGAGAAAACTAATTTTCCCTCAAAAAATCAAAGCTTGACCAAAATGAAAATGTATGAATAAACCCCATTTGAATAAGGTTTTAAAGATTTAAATTTTTTTAAACCTTTATTTTGAATCTAAGACTTATTATAAGGCTATTTTTGCCATGTGAGAACCTGTGGGCAAAAATAGGTAACAATTGCATTGATGTCTCCCCTATTATGACTTTCGCCTCCCTACTTGCATTCAGTTCTTGACTAATTTCATTCCAAGTTTCCTTCTTAGCTATAGTGGCAGTGGGGACATATACATTTATCACCTTCCACAACTTACTTCCCTAATAACTTTGATAGCTAATCATTATCCAGTTGTTGTGAGATGACTCTAGATTGCATCTTACTTTTGTAGGATTCTGTAGTACTCCAATACCTCCTGAAGCTCCTCTAGATTCCACAAATAGACCCTCCCATTGTCTCCAAAATTTCATTTTCCCAACTTGTTCCTCCTTACTCCACTTTGTCTCCTAAATTAGGACTATATCAGCCTTGCTAGCATCTATCGGGCGCTTGAAAAGGCACCACTTGCTAGGGGCATTTAAGCCCCTAGCATTCCAACTTATAATTTTCATGGCTCCTTGGGAAGGGGTAACTCCTTCCCAATTTTAAGAATTGTTTGTGAAGAATTTGAGAAAGTACTACTTCTAAGATCCTAAGAGCATCTATATGCAAGAATACCTATCACAAGAGAAGATTGGAGTCTGGACACAAAAAAGGCTCTGAAAAAAAGATTAACATTTAGAGAGGGAATTGAAAAAGAAAATTTACAATACAATCCTTATGATAGGAGAATAAAAACCATAAAGATATGCAACCCTAAAGAAACCCTAAAGGGATAAAGAGTATTTAATAGTTAGAATAATTATTAAATACCTACAATATTATTAAATGCCTAAGTTTAGCTTAAGCGTAGAGTATAATAGACTAATAATTAAATAAATAATTATTAGCTAATACAAGATAACTTTAACACCCCCCCTTAAGATGAACTTAGGGAGTGTCTAAAAACACTAAATATAGGAAAGAAAAATGCAACTACAAGAAGAAGGCAAATTTGGGTCTCGACAACAAGGCTTGATGAGGTACCCAATCACAACCAAATCTCTATGAAATGAAGAAATAGAGAAAACCACATGGGAAATAACTCTACTCCAAAAAGAGATGGGAAAAGCATGCAAAAAGGAACATGAAGGAAGGAAGGCCTCAGTGAGACCCCCCAAGGACAACTTCCTTCACCCCAAGCATAGAGCACAACTGAAGATAGCACGGAGATGCAAAAGGTTTAGTGAAGATGTCGACAACTTGCTCCTCTGTAGGAATGTACTCCAAGATGAGAAAGCCGTCCTGAATCAACTGTCTGATGAAGTGCATGTGAAGCTCAATGTGTTTATACCTCTGGTGCTCCACTGGGTTGTGAGAAAGGTGAATGACACTCTAATTGTCACACCAAAAAATAGTGGGACTATCAGGAGGAAACCCAAACTTAGTCATCAACTGTCAAAGCCATAAAACCTCCTGACTAGCTAACACCGTTTCTCGGTACTCAGCCTCTGTAGATGATAATGCAATAGCAAACTGCTTCTTGCAAGACCATGTGATAGGACCAAAACCAAGGTAAAAATAAAGCCAGAAGTAGACTTCTAATCTTGAGCATCACCAGCCCAATCTAAGTCAGTGAAGCCAACAATGTGAGGGGATCCTGAATTATAGTGAATGTCAAATTGTGTAGTGCCCCAAATGTACCTCAAAATACGTTTGGTTTCTTGTCAATGGCTCTCATGAGGATCATGGGAGAACCAAGAGACAAGACCAACCACAAAAGAAAGATTCGAGCGGCTATGGGTCAGGTACAACAAACTGCCAACCAACTGCCTACATAAGGTAGAATCCATAGAAGGTGTAGAACAAGTGGTAGACAAAACAACACCTGACTGAAATGGTGTGGGAGTAGGCTTGCAAGTAAGCATGTCAGATCTATGAAGCATATCAAGAGCATACTTTTGCTGAAGTATGGAAATCCCATCGGAAGACTGAATAACCTGTAGGCCCAAAAAATAGTGCAGAAGGCCAAGATCCGTCATCTCAAACTGCTCCATCAAGGCTCGTTGAATATCCTGAATCAAGGAGGACGAGCTACCGATAATGATAAGATCATCAACATAGAGCACAAGAATAACTATATCAACCCCCTGACGTTGAATGTAAACTGTAGGATCAGAATGACAATGTGTAAAGAGTGTGGAAAGCAAGAAAGAGTCTATCTTCTCATACCAGGCCTGAGGAGCCTGTTTAAGACCATACAATGAACGTCGAAGTCTGAAAACCAAAGAGGAATCCTACACAAATCCCTGAGGTTGCTCCATATAGATCTCCTCATGAAGGTCTCCATGCAAGAAAGTACTCTTCACATCCATCTAAAAAAGGGTCCATCCCTGGAAGCTGCCAGAGAAAGTACAAAGCGAATAGAATTCATCTTGGCAACAGGAGCAAAGGTCTCAGAGTAATAAATACCCCTCCACTTGAGAAAACCCCTTCGCAACAAGATGAGCCTTATACTTATTAATAGAACCATCTACAAAATACTTGGTATGATACACCCACTTGCATCGAGCCAACTTCCTGCCCTTCAGAAGAGAACAAAGATCCCAAGTATGATTCTTCATCAAAGAAGAATACTCCTCATCCATGGCCTTGTCCCACTCTGGGTGACCTATCACCTTTGAAATTTTTTGAGGATCATCTGAAATGGCATGACTCAGAAGACTAGAACCATATGTTTGTGCATGAGTATGACGAGTGTCAATAGGATCACCTGCTAGAGAACCAACAATATTAACGGTAAATCAGGCCCACCTGGGCAAAGGCTGAGCAGTGGGTGGTGGTGGTGGTGGTGATGGTAGTGGTGAAGTTGGACCATCATTTGCATCATCCTCAAGGAAGAAGGAATCCTCAAAAGACGAAGAGGGAGGAGGAAGTAGTGAGGGAGAAGCTGCTGATGGAGAATTCATCTGAGGAAGGTGCTCATCAAACTGGACATCCCGCTTAAACAAGACCTCTCTAAAATTAGGATCAAACAACCTGTACGCCTTAACATCCTCATAGTAGCCAACAAAAATGAGTGGTCAGCTCTTCCTCTCCATGACTTTCCTTTGAGCATCTAGAATAAATGCCCAAGAAGAAACATTAGACTTGATATGGGACCAAGCCTCCTTAGGAGTCAACTGGTGCAATGCCTTATGAGGCATATGATTCTGAATATAGGTGGCATAATTAACTACCTCAGCCCAAAAAGCAGGTTGCATAGAACGTGACTGAAGCATACAATTGGCCATCTCTCTTATGTTTTGTTCTTTCTCTCAACAACACCATTCTGCTAAGGGGTGTGAGGAACTGATAATTGATGTTGCAAACCATGCTCTGTGCAGAAATTTGTAAAAGCCTAATTCACATATTTTCTCCTATTATCTGTGTGTATCCTCTTTATAGAAAGACCAGACTGCTTCTCTACAAATGTCTTAAAGACTCGAAATGAATCAAAGACATCAGATTTGTACTTAAGAAAGGACACCCATGTGCGTCTGTAGAAGTCATCAATGAAAGTGAGCACATACTTGGACCCTGAAAAAGATGGAGTCAGAAATGACATAAGATCATTGTGGATCAAATCCAAGGGTGCCTTAGCATGGGTGGCTTTGCCTGTAGGAAAAGGATCACGATGATGCTTGCCAAGTGCACAACCTTGACATACACCATCAGTACAGGATACCTAAGGGAGCCCAATAACAAGTGCCTGTGTGCTCATATGTTGTAAGTATATGTAGTTGACATGGCCAAAAAGCTCATGCCAAAGTCTGCTCACTGAATCTGCATGTGCTATAAGAGAAGCACCTGAACCATTTGGACTCTCGAAGCCATCAAACCGATATAACCAAAAATCAAGATCAACACTGCCAGTAGCCACAACCAAATCAGGATCATGGAGCTCTCGAATAACCACATCATGTGGTGAGAACTCAACCATTTTACTAGAGCCAGAATGACAAATCTGATAAATAGAGAGGAGGTTTGTAAAAATGTCAGGAACCAAAAGAACATCTTGAAAACAATCACCAGTCAACGGAACAAAACCTGAACCTAAAACTGAAAGTTGTGCTGAGTCACCAACTGCAATTTGTAAACTATTATTGTGAGCAAGTGAGGCAATAAGCTACAATGAGTGTGTCATGTGGTGAGAAGCCCCAAAATCAATAATCCAAGTGGATGCAAAAGGAATAGTTCATGCATAAAGAGCATGTCCTTTCCCAGTAAAAGAGGAAGATGGAGGTTAAGAAGGAGAAATATGATGCTACTATATGGCTGCGTCCAAGGCCTCTAATCATTTCCAACAATGAGAAACTAGATGACCTTCTTTGCCATAGAAACTGCAAAGTTCATCTAACTTCTTCTTAGTCTTGGAGGAAGACTCACCAGACTTAGAAGAGTGCTCCTGTTTGGGATAAGACTTTGGTCTGTAATCAGACTTAGGTGGTGGCTTGGAGGAATGCTCATTGCCAGCTGAATCCTTCTTAGGCTTTGGTTTCAGCTTCTTGTTCTCTTCAAATGTATGAGCAACCAATGCTTTCAGCTGTGATCCTATGAGAGTGTCCAACTGAGATAGGCGAGCCTACTCACTAGTCAAACGATCACAAAATACATCAAAAGTAGGCATGGTGAAGCGTGTACCCAACACATCCATAGTAGAATAAAATATGGAAGCAAATATCTGATAGGGACCTCGAAGCTTAGAGAGAATCATGTAGATACACTCTAGGTTTGTCTTATTCTTACTACAACTGTGTAAGATAGATCTGGTGGTTTTGAACTTGTTCAAAAAGTCCTCAATGTGAGGAAAAGACTCAGGTAACAAGGAAGAGAGTTCAACCTTAATCTATAATGCTCTGAACTCATTGATAGTACCAAAGAGAGTTTCAAATTTGGACCACATAGACTGAGGAGTGAGCAAATCATCAAGGTGAAAAAGAAAGATGTCTGAAACATGTAAGGAGATGACACCCATAGCCTCATCCATCTTATTCTGGTGTTGAAGAATCTCAAAAGGACGCTGCAACAACGACTGATCCACATCCAAACAGGACCACAACCCCCTTGATCTTAGAAGCCTCCTCATACAAGCTTTCCAGAGGTGATAGTTCTAGGATGTAAGAAGCTCAACTGAAGAATCTGCCATGGGCACCTATACCTAAACCTGGACCTGCTCTTGATTTTTTTAATTAAGTGATCTTTCAGACTAGACAAAAGATGCAGAAGGGGTTTTTGTTTGTTTGTTTTGAGTTTAGGTGTTATGATTTTCTGAAGTAAATTATAGAAAATAGTAAAAAATAACACCCCCCACAATATGTAAAACATAAACCTAGTACAATCTGATAGCCAGAAAAGAAGACAAGAGCAAAGAAAATGCGACATACACTATCTTCTGTACCTGGTGATTTTTTTGAAAAAAATAACTCCAAATCTAAGAAGAACTCTCCAAGACCTTTCCGATGCCTATTCGTTTTCCAAAAGCAGAGTCCGTTTGCCCAATTTATGGCTCCCAGAGTGCAAAAAAGAGCGTAGACTTGGACGGCAAAAAAATAGGTACCAAATAAAAAAATCAGCAAATCTCACCAACAAATCTGAGTAGGGCTCGAAAAGAGCTTTCTAGTGCCTATTCATTTTTTAAAATCTGACTTTGTTTGCCCAAGTTATGGCAAAAAGAAAAAAAAACCCCTCTTGTAGGGCATAAAGAGGGTAAAACAAAAATAAATAAAAATAAACAAATAAAAATTCTTGAAAAACGTGCCTGTAAGGGCCAAACTCAAAAAAAAATTCTCAGAGCTAAAGTTGTCCAAACTGGACAAATTTTATATGAAAATGGGGGTTTGGGGGTGTTCTAAGATCAATGGTGAGGTCCTTTTGAGCTCAAAATGCCCAAAAACAAAAAAAGATACCCCAAATCCAAACTAAAAACTCTGAAAAAGACTTCAAACCCTTGCCTCCAAAGAAAATCTTCTGAAAAGAAATCAGGAACAAGCATCAACAAATGATGGCTCTAATACCATGAAGAAGTTGAGAAAGTACAACTTATGAGATCCCAAGAGCATCTGTATGCAAGAATACCTTTCACAAGAGAAGATTGGAGACTGAACACAAAAAGGCTCTGAAAAAAAGATTAACATTCAAAGAGGGAATTGAAAAAGAAAAGTTACAATACAATCCTTATGATAGGAATAATTATTAAATACCTACAATATTATTAAATGCCTAAGTTTAGCTTAAGCGTAGAGTATAATAGACTAATAATTAAATAAATAATTAATAGCTAATACAAGATAACTCTAACAGTTTGGAAGAGCTTAGTTTTCCCTTTTGCACATATGGTTATATCCAAATTGACCTTATTCAATTGATACCCTCTCTCTGCTTGTTTGATCTAATTTTGGGGGCATTCACGAATGATTGTATTTGTTCTAGGTCCCTTTCCTCCATGGTACGAGCCTGGAAGTTTTCAAAACTGTCATCCAAATCTGAATCCAAATTTATGCTTACTTCATCTTCACTAATGTTTTCTATCTACTTATCTAAGCTCTATCCTCTTCCCCCTCCTTGTCTTTCTCATCATTCTTAATGCCTTTGCTTTCTTTGAGAAGCGATAGGGGAGTTTCATCTATCTAATTCTCTTGTTTGGGGTCAAAGGATTCAGATCAACTCATGCAACCCTCTCCCTGCTCCAAATTATTGTTCTCATATTTTCCCTTGCTCACACCATCCTCCGCCTGGATCTCAGCTCTATCCTTATCTCCTGCGTGATCACTATCTACTTGGTGAGAGTCCCCATGTACCAAAGTTTGATTATCTACTAGGCTCTATGATTTTGACAAAATTAAATCAATTAGCTCTTTCTCCATCTTTGTAAGAGTTGCTCCAAGTGAATCCCCTCTTTCGAAGTTGATTTTCGTTTGGTCAAATTTGTGGAGATTTTTAACTGTAACGAATGTGAAACATATGTCTCTATCATGGGCTATTGATTTGCACTTAAAGAATAGACTCAACTTGTTATCCCTATCAATCGCTTGTTTCCAATTCCCAAATTAAGATGTAAGTTCAATTTCTAATGGTATTTCTGCATTGTTTTTAACAACAACACAAATTCTAAAGTATATCCCCAAATTTCGGTCTCCAGTGGTTTGTCCAAAAAAAAAATTTGCCTAATTTCCTTCCAATCGCTATGATGATTTCATCCCCTAGTACTTCGCAAGTAGGTTGTAGAGTCAAAACCATGTTGAGGTCTCCTCAGTTAGGGTTGATCTAATACTTTATTATTATTTGTAATTAAAATTTTTATTATAAATAATTATTGGTTGTTTTATAATTAAAAAAAAAAAAAATCTTATTAATTGATTTTAAAAATGTTAATTATGAAATAAATAAAAATTCATAAAATATATATTTAGAATCATGCTAGTTATTGTTTCTAAAGTATAAAGAATGTATTTTTCAGTATGTTTTGATGATTATTTCATTAATCAGTATTGTTTCTAAAGTATAAAAAGTGAAGAAGTTGAGAAATACAACTTCAAAGATCCCAAGAACACCTGCAAGCAAAATAACTGTCACAAGAGAAGAATGGAGGCAAAAAAGCAATAATGGCCCTAAAGAAAAAGATTATCATTTAGAGAGGGAATCAAATAATAGACTAATAATTAAATAAATAATTATTAGCCACAACATGATAACTCTAACACCCCCCCCCCCCCCCCCCCTTAAGATGAACTTAGGGAGTAGCTAAAAACAACTAAGGACTAAAAATGCATGAAAGTAACAATGGGTCCTGACAACTATTCTTGATGAGGTACCCAAGTACAAAAGATCTTTGTAAAGCGGAGAAATAGAGAAAACCTCATGGGAAAAAATTCTACTCCAAAAAGAGATGAAGGCTAATGAAGGACTGAAGAAGCCTCCAAACTAGAGAATGTTCCAAAAAACGAGAACAAAGGATGAACATGAAGAACACCACTGAAGCATGAAGCTGCAAACACTGTCGAAGAACTGTTGATCTGAAGAACCTCCACTGAAAATAGAAGATGATCAGGTAGAGAAGACTGTAATATGCATGAGTGCCCTCAAATAACACTACTCGAATCAGATGGCAAGCAAAGGCAAACAACTGAACTCTAAGATACAGATGGCAAAAAACATCAAAGTCCGAAGAGTTGATCAATCGAAGATGGAAGGTTGCCTCAAAAAATAGGAATGAAAGAGTGTCCATATGGTAAATGATCCATCTCACTGAAATGCATAGGTAACCAACCACTGCATCCGCCTAGTACATAGGAACAAATACTGAATACATAGCTCACTCCAACGAACCAAGGAAGCATTAGAACCAACAACCAATAGGAGAAACCCCCCCACAATGCTAACAAGGGAGAGGTGACAGGTACACTGAAACTGAATGCCAAGAAAAACCGCATGACGAAGAACCAGGAACATAGAGAGTGCAACAAAAAGTACAAACACATATAAAGGCTAGTGTCGTGGAAGGAACACTCACTTGACACACATCATGAGGCTATTGTCGTTGAAGGAACACTCACATGACAAAGGTATATGGAAAACAAAGGTAAACATCAAACCCCCATGGCACTTTATAATGGACTGTAAGTACAATAAGACACAAGATGTGCAAGATCCCAAGCATGCAAGACATAGTGGCACTTTATCTCAATGCATTTGCAAAAAGGAAAATGCTTACAAAAAGATGTATACAATGCTCAAAGAAGACAAAAGGTTAGATATACATGAAGAACATCCCACGCAAATGAGAAGTTTCCACGAAGTCATGTGTCCAAGTAATTCACCAGAGTGTGAAAACACAAAAAACTGAATAATATATATCTAGAGTAAAATCTGAAAAAAGTACATGGATGGATGTGAAGAGCTCTAAAACACCATCCCAACACCGTTGGAATCGCGAAAAACAGAGAAACTGGCGAAAAGATATGAGCTTGGGACTGAAAACGACACCTCTGACTTCAAATGGCTATAGAATGTACCAGCATAAAAAAATAGGTAATGAAACCCACAAATATGGAAAGTAGACGAAACGAGCTTTCTGTTGATATTTCATTTTCTAAAAAAACGATATCATATGCCCAAGTTATGGCCAAAAGAAAAAAAACCCTCTTTTAGGGCACAAAGAGGGTCTCAGGGGCCATGAAGTGGTGTTTGTACTGCTGATGTTAGTGAAATATTATGAGAATATTTCCTCCTTGCTGAAAAAAAATCCGTCCATTGGAAAACATAGCCGGAAAAAAATTTCGGTGCTTGAAAAATCCTTCTGTTGGCAAAAAAATCTGTCGCTTGAAAAACTCGCCAAAAAAATTCCTCCTCGTCGGGAAAAATCGATAGGGACCAGAAAACATCGACGGAGGCACAGAGGTGGCACGGACCGGTGGCGACGAGTAGGAGGCAGTGATCGGGACGCGACCGGTGGCGGCAGACAAGAGGCAGCCACCGAGAGTTGGCTGAGAGGAGATCGGGAGGTGACAGGCACGAGGTAGCGACCGAGGTTACATGGTGGAAGGGCGGCTGCAAGGGCCATCACAAGCTGTGGCGGCCGAAAGACAAGGCCGACCATCGAGGGCCATTACGATGACGACGAACCTGAGGCCAGAGACCAAAGTCCACGACCTATTGTGGGTCGTACAAACCTATAGAGGTCGCCCCCCCAGCCCTCCCCCCCCCCGCCCCCCGCCCCTTGTGCTTTTTTTTTTTTTTTAAATTAAACCCTTTTCATAGTTTTTGTTGCATTCGACCTGGGTCTGCTGTTAAACTGCCAAAAAAAGAATAAATTGTTTTTATTTTTTTCTCAAAATTCGTGCCCAAAAGGGCCAAAAACAAAACAAAAAAATCCAAAGCCAAATTTGTCCAAATTGGACAAATTTTATACGAAAAATAAGGGTTTTGGGGTGTTCTGAACTCAACCGTGAGGTCCATTTGAGCCCAAAATGCCCAGAAACAAAGAAGTACCCCATATCCAAATAAAAAGCTCTAAAAAACTTGAAACCCTAACCTCCAAAAAATCTTCTGAAAAATCAGGAACAAGTAGCAACAGATGTAGGCTCTGATACCATGAAGAAGTTGAGAAATACAACTTCAAAGATCCCAAGAAGACCTACAAGCAAAATACATGTCACAAAAGAAGAATGGAGGCAAAAAAGCAACAATGGCTCTAATAAAAAAGATTATCATTCAAAGAGGGAATCAAATAAAAAGTACAATACAATCCTTATAAAAGGAGATTACCAACCCTAAAGAAACCCTAAAAGGATAATGTGTATTTATTAATTAGAATACCTACAATATTATTAAATGCCTAAGTTTAGCTTAAGCATAGAGTTATTAAATACCTACAATATTATTAAATGCCTAAGTTTAGCTTAAGCACAAAGTATAATAGACTAATAATTAAATAAATAATTATTAGCCACAACTTGATAACTCTAACAAAAAGTGTATTACCTCTGTAAAGCAAATATATACATGTAGAAATATCACAACGAAGCTAATAACAATGATCCATAAGCATTGTAGGTATAATATGACATGCTATATTGTGGAGCTTTTATAATTATATTACTTTTTCATATTTTTAAAACCTAATATATTATAGAAGTTTAAATTATTTTATATAATATTTAAAAAATTATAAATAAATTTTTTAATCATCATTAATTTATATATATTATGAAATGATAATATTTAAAAAATTATAAATAAATTTTTTAATCATCATTAATTTATATATATTATGAAATGATAAAATTAATTTATATTAAACAAAGAAAAATATCAAAGCTAACAAATTTCCACAATCCATTCAAATCTTGTATGCAATTTATGGATTAGATTGTGTGAGCAATTTTTAACCATCAACGTTTCAAATCACACTCCGTGATTCATCATCAGGATGCAAGAGAGTTTAAGGAGTTGAAAGATGATGAATCACAGAGTGTGATTCGAAACATTGATGGTTAAAAATTGCTCACGCAATCTAATCCAGAAACTGCATACAAGAGAAGAAAAATGTGATTTTGATGATTATATTTTCAAACTTAAATTGAAATACTATTTTTATTTTTATTCTATATACAACTAATTAATATTTATTTCTTATTAAAATCAATATTATTATTCAAAATTTTTTTTCGCATAATTCCTTTTACTTATTTATAATTATATAATTTTAATATTTTAATATCAAATCATTAAAATATATTATTTTTAAGATTATTAAATGGTAGATTATCATAATTGGGAGTAACTTGATATTATTGATTCTTAAATTTCTTAATCAACGATGGAATTTGAAGTTTGGGCCACCAACCTACCGAAGCATGCACGTATAGAGTAATGACAACTCTTCTGTAAGCAATAAAGACAAAATTCAAAGCATTATTGTTCACCCTGCATTCAAGAAGTGATCCAAGAGAAAATTTCGAGCATCCAAAGGCAACCTAGAGCAACTTCTTAGCCCAAATTGCGATCAAACGCGAGCAGAAAACCAGTAAGTCAAAGTTTTCAAACTTCTCTCTGTGCTTTTTTGTAGGTAATTTGCAAGTGTCTATGGGGGGTTTTTGTAAGAAAATTGTGTAGTTTTTCCTAAGCGTGAGGGAAGGGTCTATTTATTAAAGAATTCAAAGCTCCAACTAGTTTTAGATATAAGACGACTTCCCCTGTTAAAGATTCTGCCACCCCTACTGTTGAAAGGACTCCCAAAGTAGAAGCAAGTTTCGTTGAGCTTGAAATAATGCATGTAATCCCGCTCTCTATTGTCTCACTTGTCCATGCGATTGCAGACAAACCAGTGGCAGAGCCAAACCCTGCAATCCCTACCCCGCAGGCTTCTCCAAGCACTAAATCAAATATACCTCCTTAGAAAGAGCCTGCAAAGACAAAAGGGAAGAGGGTTCCCAATAGTGTCGCTGTAATTTCTTTAGACAGTGAGCAGACGGATGAGCCAAGCCCTCCTCCTAAAGCAAGGAAGACAACACCAAAAAGAAGGAAGGCTACCCCTAAAAAATCATCTGCTCAAACCCTTCTTGTCGCTAAAAACCCACAAGGTGAAGCTTCAAACCCATAGAAGGAAGATCCCAAGCACAAGAGGAGAAGGACTCCTGCTAAAAGGGTTGCCACCACAACATCAAAGCAACCCACCCCTATTGTTGAAAATCCACCTCCTACTCAACAAGAACATCCTGTAGAAGCCCCATCCTCATCAACTCCAACCAAGAGTGTTGAAGAGATATCCAAGGAAGTAGAGGAGAAGTTGGAGGAGACGGAGAAGAGAAAAAAGAGGGAAACTAGAGGCATGCAATAGGACTTATTGGAATTATTCTCGGGCTCAAACATGCACGAGTCATGCAAAATAGCCTTCAGTGATCACAACTCCAGTTGCAAGGATGCCCACACCACTAACAAGGGATGAGATATTTTCTTCTATTTTTATGGGAATAGGGATAAAGCCATCCCAATTTTGAATCCCTAGAATTTAAACTCGGGGAAGTTGGTTGTGCCTAATGTTTTTGTGGAACCTATTTTAATCAAGGAACTAGCAAATCATTATCATCCACTAAGCATGACAATCATAATGGTTAGCGGATATGTTTTTCTTGACATCACAAAGGAGTCTATAATTTAGTGCTTTGACCCGGACAAGAGTGCCCTTAAGGGCATTGATAAGAGGAGGTTGCAGGCAGAATATACCTCAAAGAAGAGAGTCATCAGATAGCAGATATTGCCTCATTTCTTGAAGAGAATGTACAAAGGAAGGGAAAGCTACCTCATGGATTTTGAGTCCTTTGGTATACCAATTTTTGAAGATTATTTTGTGAAGACTTAGTATGCTCTATGTCAGATTTTGGGAGAGGATTGTGGGTTGACTCAAATACCTGTTAAATACATGATGTTGGCAATTAAGATCCAACATTCTAATACCAATGAGCTATATGATTTTTCCACACTTCTTCAAGAAAAGCTACATGAAAGCTTGATAGAAGCTAAAAATGAGAAAGAAGACCTGAAGTTCAGACATTATTCTTTGATTTGCCATATGCTTCTTTTTAAAAATAGAACAAAGTGGGATGAGACCTTGCAAGTAAAGAAGATTGATCCCAAGACAAGACATAAGTGGCTAGTCCAAAAATGGACTCAAATATGGGATAAGGGATCCAAGTACTCTTACTACAAAATTTTATTTGATCATTTTATTGTAAAGGTCTTTGGAATGTGTGAGGTAAATTTGCCAAGGTTCCCAATGCACATAATAAAGGTTCTAAGAATAAAGAGTGCAAGGGCAAAAAATGTTGAGTATCTTGAGGGAGCATTCTCCCATAACTTTGACAACTTCTTCTTCTATTCAAATTGTACAATAACTAGGGTATATGGGTGCCCTCAGCCACCCCATATCTTGCCAATCATAGTCTCATATAGGCTTGCCTTCATAGAATTCATTTGGCAGGTGATGTGGATGGAAAAGGAGATAGTCAAGACTGAAAATAAGGGACAACACCTCCCTAGGATGATTGCATATGAATAATTTCGTGTGGGAAGTGACACTCTAGAGAAAGTACAATAGTTTTTGGTGAATACCTACCGACTCAAAGTGAGCCAGGCAAGAAATTTTGATCCAGAAGGTTATATCAATGATTTGAGAGCTTAGAAGCTCAAGGTGAGAGGTTACTCCCACCATTTTGATGAGCGGGAGGATTTAATAAGAAAAGTCAGTCCCCCTGAGGCAGTACAAAGGAGGAAAAAGTGGAAATATCTCCAAAAGCTAGAAAGGGAGAGAAGGGCAGAAGATCCCAATTTTCAAGGATTTTGCTTTAACATCCTAAACAATTTTGCTAAGATGTTATGCAAAATGAGAACCCTTAAGGATATTATTACCTTTGAGTAGAAGATCTAACTCTTAGGCAATCATATTTTGACAAGTGTCTTACTCAACCTGAGGCTTGTTTTGCTCCCTTGTCCTATAAAAGGGAAATCAGGGCCAGTAAGAAGGACTCAATTTTTTTGAAGTAGTATGTATTAGGAGCTGAAATAAATAGAAGATAGCTCTCTTTCTACAAGTTTTTGAAAAACAACTTTCATGTGATGTATCTCATATTCTTTGAAAATCAATAAAAGAGAGCACTTTTAGTTTGCTCCTATTTCTTGTGTTTATGTTGTATAAATTTTAGTATTAATGATGTTGTGATTTGTCTTCTCTCAAGTAGGGAATGTGTGTTCTTGATGATGGGTTTCATTTCAAACAAATGAATTAAATTCTATCTTAAGAATATTGCAATATATTTATGAGAAAGTGTGAGGAAATGCAAAGTAGTTTCAGTCAAGTGTCGTATGCAAGGCATAGAATATCTGATAGATAGTTCTAATGCCGAGTTATCACATTGTTTTTCATCATTGATTTGTATTTAGAATTTGTTTTCCATAGGATAAGAACTAATCATATCTTCATGTTCAAGATCATTCTTATTTAACCTTTTATATTCTACAATAGGAGTAGTCGTTAGTATAGAAAATCAATCTCAATGGTTGCATAGATGCTTATAAACTAAGGTTGTAGCCAAAACCAGGAGTTTATCCATCTTATTGGAAAATTTGCTTTAGTGTGCAATGTTTGAGCACAAAGTTGTTGTAGGTCATTAAGACGTTGTTTAAGGAGACCCACCTTGGTTTTGCAAAGCCTAAAGTGTAGGAGATCTTAGTCTTGTGACTGAATCTCATTCGTTGGCCAGATCCTTTTCTAAGTCTGTTGATAAGTTAGTTGCTATTTCTTTAGGGCTTAGGATCTATTGATTTGGGAACTAACATAACTAGTGATGTTAATGTAAGCATAGTAGTACTCTGTTTGTTTCAGACTTTTACATATATGGAGTTAGTGCTCCTGAATTTATGAGAGGTTGGTGCTCTGAATGTAACTAGTGAAGTTTTGGTCAGTGAGACCTTGATTATATGATTAGTGAGATATTTGCCAATGAGGCACACATGTAATTAGTGAGATTTTGGAGGTTGGATTTGGATAATAGATCCAAGCAACATTTCTCTCGTGGTTTTTCCCATCTAGTTTTTTCCACGTACATATTGGTGTCATGGTGTCTCTTGTGTAATTGCTATTCCTCCCAAGTGCTTTGATGTTTATGCGTTTGAATTTGAGAGTTATTATTTGCAAAGTTTTATAGATCACCGATTCACTTCCCCCTCTCAATGATCTAGTGTATTCCAACAGATTGATGACTCAGGCAAGGTAATGCGTTGAACTAGCCCATGAGAAACAGATTGAGCTAGAAGATACCTAAATCCCTTAGCCACAAGAACATACAAGGAGAGTGCAAGAGGGCACCATTGTTTTATAGAGCGAAAGAGGTCAAAGGAATGCTACCAATGGCCTTTGATTGTGATGTAAGCAAAGGCATCTGCAAAGAGCATATTGACCATTTGAATAAATCTTGGGTCGAACCCCAAAGCTTGGAGCATGGTAAGGATGAAGGTCCATTCAATGCGATCATAGGTTCGCAAAATCATTTTTTTTAAAAAGGGCCTTTTGTTGAGAGCAACAAGCCCATTCCTTGTCCTCCTAGATGATGATAATATTATCTAGAATAAATCTGGATTTAATGAAGCTCGTTTGCTCAAGATGAAAAATTTGAGGAAGAATATGATAGATTTTGAGAGCCAGAGCTTTGGCAATGATCTTGCAAGATACATTAAGAAACATGATTAATATTATCTTTAGGATTATCAGCTTTAGGTGCAAACTTAATGGTGCCCTTGTTAATGTAAAGCGGAAAAATCAAACCCTAGTTGTTCTCCCCTCCCCAACTCCAAGGAGAGAGAAGGGGGAGTCACTTAGGTTGATGGTTTTCACTTGGGGGAGACTTTACATTCAAAAGAGGGGTTGAAACCCACAAGATCCAATCCCACGCAATGCAAGATTGGATTCTATATGAGTTTCAAGGGTTAAGACATCAAGGATACCCTCTTTTGTAAAGAATGTAGATAGAAAGATTGAACTAGGAATGCATGTAAAGTAGGAAAGATTCGCTTATAAACAGAGATAGGGATATGGGATGAAGCTGCGGACCTGGAATTAGCAGTAAAATGTCGAGACGGTGCTGTTCTGCAAATTTGAGCGAAAGTTGACGGGACGATGGCGCCCGGCGTGCACACGGTCCTCCGAAAAATCTGCGAAATGAAGGGGGATCTGTTCGTCTCTGCACAAGGATTCTAGATCTTCAATTACAGCCGCGTACCTGCAACCTACACACAGAAAAGAGAGGACGATTGGGGGGTTAGGGATGAGGGGTTTGCCTTTAGGTCAAACCCCGGTTTTGGAATTAACCAAGAAATGAGAATGCTGTAAATGTAAATGTTTGTAATGTAAACAAGTACTGATACCTTGTTGTAAGAATGTTTGTATTCTTACATGCGAAGGTGTAAATGTTGTTGTATGTTGTATGTTGTAAGTGATCTCCTCTTCAATGGTTGAATCCTTGTCTTGAATGCAACACTTAGCCTTGAATGGAGACTTAGAATGATTAATTGCTTGAAGGAATGCTTGAATGCTTGAATGCTTGAATGTTTGAATATCGCTTCTGCCTTTTTTCCCTCTTCCCCCAAAATGAGAGAGGAAATGCAGTTTTTATACTTGTCAATTAGGGTTGAAAGACTGATTTTCCCGACCTTAGGCCGACCAAGAAATATTATTTTCCAATTTGCAAACTTAAAGACCCGAAGCCCCAAAAGAGACCGGGCCCAAAATAGGGCCAGGGACCAGGGCGCCCACCTCCAGGGACAGTAGGGTGCAAGGAGGATCAGGCCAGGGTGCTGAAAAATGCAGTTTTTGGTGTCATGAACAAGTTTCGGGGTCTCCATTCAGGTTCAGTGTTGCGCCGCCATCGTGAAGACCCAAATGCAGTCGAAATTGCAAGTGTCGCAATTTTAGGACGCTACAGTTAATAAGCCTTCCTAAAGGTTTGGAATGAAAAATTGCAAGATAAGACCTTATAAAAGTCGCTCCCTACATAATTCAATCTAAGTATTCAAACATCTATTTCAATTACTTCATCTTATATTAGCATTAATTTTTACAATCTTGAAAAGCTTACTCTTCAAGATACCTTTTTAACCCAAAAAAATAAAATTTAATTGATTGATCGTAATTGTGAAGATGGAGAGTGGCGATATCTTCCTTGCAATCCTCTTAAATTCAAATTTCCATTGAGAGAGGAGGCCGAAGTTCTACCAAGCTAAATTTATGCTAATTGTCAGAGAACTTCAACAAATGGTGCCCTTTTTACCCGCTAAATATTTTTATTCCATTTTTTTGACCAAAAAAAATGCTTAATACGGCCATACAGCCGTCAAATCCGTTCCATTAATTTTTACAATTCTGAAAAGCTTACTCTTCAAGATACCTTTTTAACCTAAAAAAATAAAATTTAATTGATTGATCGTAATTGTGAAGATGGAGAGTGGTGATATCTTCTTCAAATTTCCACTTAGAGAGGAGGCCGAAGTTCTACCAAGCTAAATTTATGCTAATTGTTAGAGAACTTCGACAAATGGTGCCCTTTTTACCCGCTAAATATTTTTATTCCATTATTTGACAAAAAAGAATGCTTAGTACGGCCATACGACCGTCAAATCCGTTCCCGACCAAGATTCAAATCCGATTGATATTTTAATATTAAAAATAAAGCCCATACAAACTAAAAGCTGATGCTGGAAACCGAGGCCAATAATTTTATTGGACATCCGTACGCCGCACACCATGCCAGCATAGGAAAAATAAAAATAATACTCTCTCTCTAAATTCATTCTTCCAAAGCTATCTGAGAAAACCCTCTTTTTCTCTCTCTACATCCAAAGCCATTTGACCCGTGGACGATTCGATCCGCTGACCGACCGGAGGTTGCACAGTCTAAATCTGAACCTAACTAATTTAGCGCTGAAGAGAAACCAGTATGATTTCAATCAAAGTGTAGATCTAGAAGAGTTTCTGAAACCCTCTCAAATCTGGCTACTTGACTTGTAATAGCCTCGAAGCTGCCGAAATTAGCGGAATAATAAAAGGAGAGGCGTAAAAGAAGCAAAACCTTATATGACTTGTTCAAAGCTGTGCTTTGCCGATAAGTCCATGGCATTCTTCTGTTAGTTAAAACAGGGGACGGGGCTGTTCATCCAGCGCATTGAATTTGGTATGTTAAAGGTTATGTGAGATTTATTTATATATTTATTTTTTGTTTTAGCAGGGTCCGTTGTTTTGTGATAAATTAGGGTTTGATTTAGGATTCTCAGATTGAATGAGAGAGGATAGCTCACTGATAATTGATAGATTCGATTCGCCCCACCCTTTTTGATTGTGTTCTTGCATTGTAAGAATTTTCTTGGAGTTCTAATTCTTTGTGTTTTGCTTATTGCTTTTGCATTGTGTGTTTGTTCTTTTATAAAATTGAATTTGCTTGATGTCTGGCATTTTGACCGGCTTTGCACTGTAAGAACTTCACTGGAGTTGAATTTGATTGATGTATGCCATTTTGGAGGGACTTCTAAAGCATCCCGTTTTCCTTACCATCAGTTGTGCATCGTGTTTCTTTCTCTTGTATAATTGAATTTAATTGATGTATGGCATTTTGTTTGGCTTTGTGCTGTAAGAAATTTTGCTGGAACTCTAAAGGCTTCTGATCATTGTGTTTTGTTCTATTATATGATTCAATTCGATTGATGTATGGTCTTTTAATCCTTTGACACTGCAAGGACTTTCCCTGGGGTTCTAATTGTTTGTGTTTTCCGTATTATCACTTTTGCATTGCTTTTCATAATGTTATGTAGGCAAGTTTGATTTCGATTGATATATGGTGTTTTGATTGTTTTTGTGCTGTAAGAACATTCGCCTGAGTTCTAATGGTTTGCCTTTTTCCTTATGATCACTTTGCATTGTGAATCTATTATGTTGTTGAATTTAATTTGTTTATTGCCATTTGATCATCTGTAAGAACTTTGGAGCTCTAATGTTTTGAACTTTGATGCTTTGTGTTTCCTGTTGCGACATTGTCTGTTCTGACATATATAATTAAGTTCAAATTCATTCATTTCGTTTTGATCATATTTGCACCTTAAAAACTTTCTTGAAGTTATAATGCTTTGTGTTTTCCATTGCAATATGTACCGTTGAATCATGCAGTCAAGTCTGGTTTGTTTATTTTGGTTTTGATTAGTTTTGCGCGGCAAGAACTTTGTTGAAGCTCTTATGCTTTGTGTTCAAATGCAGCATTGTGTTTTCTGTTGCATCATGTAATTAGGTTTGATTCATTCATTTCTATTTTATCCATTTTGCTTTTAAGATGCAATACTTTTGTGTTTTTCTTTGAATTATGTGATGTTCTATTATATAATTTCGATTCATTCATTGCTTTTTTCCACATTTTTTGCACCATATGAATTTCCATGAAGCTTTATCTGTTGCTTTGTCATTATGGCTGTGTTCCCTTTTGAACATTTTCTCACTCTTTTAACTTTCTTGGAGCTCCAATGCTTCGTGTCTTTTGATTTTTTTCGCATTCTTGGAGTGTGAATGTTTTGTGATTTTCCTTATTATTGCCTTTGTTTTGGTTTTACTTTTATTATGTAATTGAAGTTGATTTGCTTATTTCCTTTTGATCTTTTTTGCCCCACAATAACTTTCTTGGTGCAATGGTATTTGTTTCCCCAATTTCACTTCAGATATTTTTAGAGTTCTTATGATTTGTGTCTCTCTAATAATCATTTTTGCATTATGCTTCTTGCTGTTATGTAATTGGATTCAGTTAGTTATCTGCCTTTGTATTGTGTTTATTTCTGTTATGTAATCTTATTGCCTTTTGATCATTTTTCTCACTAATTTTCTCATAGCTCTAATTGTATATGTTTATTCCTCATAAATTTTTTATATTATGTTTCTATCTAACATAATTAGATTTGATCAGTTTATTACGTTTTGATAACTTTCTTTAATCTTGAACTTTTTTGTGTTTTATTTTTCAGCCTTGCATTGGATTCCTTTGTTTTGTCTACT
The DNA here is from genome assembly GCF_030272615.1 of Cryptomeria japonica. Taxonomy (NCBI): domain Eukaryota; kingdom Viridiplantae; phylum Streptophyta; class Pinopsida; order Cupressales; family Cupressaceae; genus Cryptomeria; species Cryptomeria japonica. The sequence continues at coordinate 288,050,171 of NC_081407.1, read as the reverse complement.
TGAATTGATTCTTTGATCAATTTACTGCTGTAGGAATTTTCTTAGAGCTTTAATGCTTTTTCGTTTACTTATCCCTCATGGAACTGTATTCTTTTTTCTGAAATGGTTCTTCTGAAAGTAGTCTATCTGGACTACATCAGATGCTTATATATCTTGAGTTTTTTTTTCCAGGAGCTGGATTTGTCATCGATAATGGGGTTTGTTTGAGATTCAGGAGATGAGATTGAAAGATGCGATCAGTAAAGTTGTCCTTTAGGCTAAATTGGCCTGCAGGACCTATTAAAGTGTATATATAGAATAAAAACAAAGGAGATTGATTTTAATTACATCCATGAGGTGAAAATAGTGTATGGGATCACAAAGCAACAGCAACATTCTGATGCAGGTTTATGAAATTGAAAGCTACACAAAGAATTGTTCAAGGACAGCTAGATTAAATTTGAGACATTGCTACTTCTTTCTGAAGAGTGGATCTTCTATTCTTTTATCTGGTTAGAAGTTCTCCAGGCTTATGCAAAGATGCAAGACTCAATGTGTTGGTGTGCCTGTCAATGATGTTATATGGGTTCTCAGTTTTAAAGCAATTTCTCCAGGCTTTGACTGATTGCCTTGATTATGGAGGGAGGTAGTGAAGAGACAGCTCAAATTCTGCCTTCAGAAAATGGAAACTCAATGTCTACACTGCGTAAGGAGCCTTCATTTTCAAGATGGTGTTTCGACACCCCTTTGGAAGAGGCCATCTTGAATTCACGTCAGTCTGTGGACTTGAATGATGGAGACTCTGGCTTTGAATTGCCTCTTTTGAGGCCCCAGGATGAGGACACTGCTGCTGCATCTGAAGATACCAGTAGGGAAACAGAGAATTTAAATGGTATGAGACAGAGAAGCCTTTCAATGACAGAAAAGGGAGATAATTGTGCAGGTGGTAGGGAGGATCTGAATGGGAACAAGTCTGGCCCAGGTATTTTTAGCATTGAATACAAAGAGAATGGGGTTGGATCAATTAAGCTGAAGGATTTTGATGAATTGGAAACAAAGGTTGGCGAAGTTCCATTGAAGGATTCAAATATCGGTTCTCTGCTATTTTCGTTGATTCGGCCATTTGTCTATATTATATTGTGGTATACTTTCAGTACATGCCTGACACTGTAAGTATAATTGTGGTTTCATGAGATTGGAATGGACAATTTTTTCTGTACCAGTGTGAAATAGTTGGCGCATATTTCTATTTCATAAAATCAGAAATATAAGTGTATTTTTTAACACCGGTAAATGTTTAGTCAATGTTGCCAGCACTTCCACTAGGCTTACTCAGAAATTAATAATCAACTTGGCTTTAATATCTTCAGGAATTTGAGTCTGGGTCTGGACCATGGTAGTGAGTTTCAGACCCAGCAAGATGAAATAAGGTTGAAAAATGCAAATAATCAAATATAGGAAAATCTAAGAAATTTTATTTATTTTTATTATGTTGAGAGGTGCAACCTACAGTGACAGCATGGGGTGAATGGTGTGAACGTGTTAACAAAAAAATGTTAAGTAAAATAATTAAATAGCAGACATGTGAAAATAAATTATAATACTATAAACCATTAAAAACCAAAGAAGTAAAGCAAACAAACACAACATTAAAAATACAATAAACATACATATTGATATACTGGATAAAAATAGAGCAAAGCAAACAAGCAAGTGAAAAAGTCACTAATTGTGCAGCTGAAAATTCATGAAATACAAAAGAGGAAGAAATAAAAAATCAAAATAAAAGGAGAGAATTTAAGAAAAAACATTGAAAAAATATATATATTTTTTTGATCGGTTAAGTTGAGCCATATTATATTAAAACCATAGAAATGTACAGAGTTCATGAGCATAAAACATTAAACTATGATCATCCCCTTCTACCCTACCAAATACTGTCAAAACAAAGACCACCATAAAGATTGTCCAGCTACCAACAAGCTAATCATACTACCTATTACATATCATACTTTTTTTGATCGGTTTTAATATCAGACTATTGATTTTCAAAAAACATAGACAAAACCTGATAAACTAGGCCTTAAATCTTATCTGGTTCCAACTTCCAGTGGCCATCCTTTGTAAATTTAATCTTTTTGTGTTTCACAGATTCGCCCACTGCCTCCTTGGTCCTTTTCTCCTTCTCGCGATCTTGAATGTATTCTTTGATGAACTTAAAACCAATGGCAGCCTCCTCGCGTTGGTCTTCACGGTTGTCAGCAGAGCACCATAGCATATATGGCCTAAGCGGCAGGTTGAAACCAGCTGACTGCACCCATATGCCACCTCTTGCAACAAAGCCTTCTTCTGGCTTGGCCATACTGATACATGCCCCCGATCCTAGGCTCCATTCTGTCTTTATACAGGCTTCCATCACCTACCATTCCTCTTCCCGCATTCCCAATTCTAGGCACCATGCGAGCACCATGGACGAGATGTCCACATTGGATCAATACTTAGTTTCTTCCTTCACAAACCCTAAGTCACCGTGTTTGCCGAATTTTCGGCTTTAGGTTCGAAATTCGGCGAACCTATAAAAATGTTATAAAATTCGTTTGAAATTCGTACGGCATAGAGGTTAGCATATTTGTCGAAGTTCTGATGCATTTCGCAGAGGTTTGAAGGTAGTTTGTCCATTTTGCAGGGTTTTTGCTCTTGTTGTCCGTCGACGTAAGTTGCCTGTTTGTGCTGCAAACCGCCAATGAAACACTTTGTTTGTGCTCTATGCGTGTGAGCCCCAACCTCGCTGCCGCTGTTTCCCTGCAGTGCCCCCCTCGCCGTTGTTTCCCCACAGTGCTCCGTCACTTTCGCTTGTTAGTTTTCATGATCAGATTATCCACAATAAACAGAAAACTAAAGTTGCACAGTAAAGCATACAAATAGAGAATCACACAACACAAGACTACCCTGGGAAAACCTCCCTCTAGGAGGAAAAACCCAGCAACAACAGATCCTCAGATCTGATTATGTTATATTGAATTGAAGTACAATAACAACCCAGCTAGGGCACAATTGGAGCAGACTTATCTGAGACTTAAGTTCTGATCTGAACTTAATGAATTTCCAGAATGATAAAGAGCAGACCCCTAGTTCATGTTCACAGTCTGCAGGAGCAGATTTAGGCAAATATCTTCTACACAAACATGTTAGCCCAGCATGAGGAGAGATTCGCTAGGCTTGAGAGTGATTTGCTTGCCTAGAAACCCAATATGTCACATGAAATCAGGTTTGCCATGCATGATAATGACTTTGCTGTCCTCTAGGAAGAATTCGCTGTCCTCTAGGAAGAATTCGCTGACTTCTGAAGTGCAGATCAGAATTTGCATATAGCAGAAGATGATCGCATGAATACGAATGTATGTTTAAGCCTTGCAAGTGGCTGGTATATATATGGGGTTCATCTTTTTACTTATCTCTAAGTCGGCCCACTTAACCTTGGGTGCTAAAACCATTTTACATATTACAATGATGTGGATAGGTCCACACGTTTGGAGTGTATAATGCCGTTAACTTCGTACATTCCAATATAGGGTCGGCTCTATAACGTTTCTTTTATGTTTGGCGTGTAGAAGATAAAGGGGCCAGCCCTATGAGGATTCAGACAACATTGGAATAGGGCCCAGCCCTATTTGTTTTACACATAATTACAATAGATAGGGCCCTGCCCTGTAAGGATTCAAGGCATCATCCGAATCCTATTTATTTTCCTAACCTTGTTACAAAATCAACATCGCTTACGATTTGATTTTTTTTTGCTGGATAGCTTATGATTTGATATTGAATGTATGTTAGGAGAGTTTTAGAATAAAGATTTCATATTAATATTAAAAAGATTTAATAATATGATATCTTTAAATAAAAATAGATTTCACCGTAAATAGATTTAATATTAATCTTTAATCTATTAAATAGATTTAATCTTTAAAGATTTCATATTAATATTAATAGATTTAACCTTTAATCTATTCATATTTATTATTTTATCATTTTTATTTATATTAAAGGAAAATATTATATATATTTAAAAATAATAATAACATTTTTATTTATATTAAAGAAAATATTACGTATATTAAAAAATAATAATAATTTATATGAGCGGAATTTCATCCGAATTTTTTTTTTCGAATTTTTTGTGCTTGCCAAATTTCATCCGAATTTTATAGTTGCCGAACTAGAACTCGAATTCGAACGCGGTGACTTAGCACAAACCCATCACCTAGCAACATTCAGATTAATCGAAAACACATGGGATCATTGAATTTGAAAATGTTTTTCGGTCTCAAATCTGAAATCTCCCCCAGAAAGAGATCTGCTGTTTCCTAGCCCTTAAGCTAAAGGTGGCTTCCATTGTGCTTTGCGTTCAACTGCGACCTCAACCCTTGCAGAAGAAAATGAATCCGACCCCCACCACTGAAAGTATCATACACCACTTGGAAGCTTCAGGGAAATATGAATGCCGAGAGAGTTTTGTGAATAAATGAGTAGGCAAAAATCCATAAAAACAACAATATTCTCCCAAAAAATTCGCACGCATCTGCTGACAATTTGGACACTCCTCCCATGGGCATTAAGTCATCCGTACATTACATTCCTCTGGCGTATTTCCCAAACATCCCAATTGAGCTTTTGTAAATCCATCCACCATAAATCATAATTATTTGCATTGAATGAAATAGCCCACTTTGATAAGGTATCCGCCACCTTATTACCCTCCTTCCTTGTGTGTGATATTTTAAAATTTTGAAATTGATTTAATTATGTTTTGATAAATTTAATAAATTTATTGATTTTCCAGTTCAGTGTTTCACCTTTGATTAGGCCATTTACAATAATTTGTGAGTCGCTCTCCAAGTGTAGCTTCGAAATTGACAATTTGTTAGCCAAATGAACAGCAAGTAGAGCTGTATTAACCTCCGCTTCAATGTTCGTGCCCTCCTTAAGTTTCTGAGCAACAATTGCAAGAATATTACCCTGATCATCTCTCGCCACACACCCTGCATCTGATGGTCCTGGGTTTCCCTTCGAGGCATCATCAAAGTTTATTTTGATCCACCCTTTATCTGGTTTAATCCACTCCTCCATAGGCTCCATTGAGGAAGATGGGTTATCCCAATTCAGCCCATTAACAGGCCTGAAAAAATAAAATGAAGGTGATTATCTTTTCATCTTTTTATTCATCAATTTGAATATTTTCTATCCAGTAGCAATACAAAAAACAAAATTTAGTTTTTTTTTACTTTTTATTTTCCAACTCAAATATTTTCGAACAAATATATTTGAATAAAATAAGATTTCTTAAATAAGTTTTTAATGATTTAATGAAAGTATACACATAATATGAACCCAATTTTTATAAAATAGTCAAAATATTAAAAATGTTAATCATAGTAGCTTAATATTATAAAACTTTATTTTTTTAAATTTTTTTTTGAGTAATTTAAAAACTAGCATAGATATCTTAAATACATCCATCTCAAAGATGCCAAGAGATGTTAGTCTCTAGGCGCCTATCGATTCTCAATAACAATTTCAACATAGGCATCTCGAGACTGATATCTTTTAGTGTCTTTTTAGATAGGTGTATTTAAGATATCTATGCTAGTTTATACTTAGTCCCCCATAAACTTAAGCTTCGAAAGGTCCAAATAATGGTAAGAAATGTGAAATGTTTGTCCCAAACCAGTAGTCACTCATGTTTTGCCCCACCTGAGAGAATCGGACTAAACAAAGGGTTTTGATTTAGTTAGAAGTTTGCTTTTTATCTTTTTGACATTGTCTGGATTTAACTGAATCTAGCTGGGACAATTTTTTTGGATTCCTTTGGGGCCACTTGGGACTTTAATGAATTTAGTTGGTTTGGTTTCCCTTGCGGTCATTTGGGACGTGTGCAATGAAGTTTTCCAAATACTCAGCCAGTCCTGCCTGGACATTGCCAGCTCTCTCATTTGTCCTTTGAAAGACAACCTTATTGACCATAAGAAACAAAGATATTATGTGCTAATATTCGATGAAAATTGAAAAGGAAAGAAATTGCTACTGGCACATGTAAATTGTGGGGAATATATTCTGTGCAGGTAAACTCTGTGTGACAAATGGTTTAATATTTATAAAATAGTTTGCTAATTAGAAAATCTAAAATTCAAAAACAAGCTTCCTGTAGAAACCACTGATTAAAAAAAAAATGGAACAAATGTTTAAGCGAATTTATCCTGTTCAGGTAAACTCAGTGTGAAAAGTGGTTTAATGCTTACAAAAGAATTTGCTAATCATCAAACCTAAAATTTGAAAAAATGGTAAGAATCTCCCTGTGGAAACCTCTGATTAAAAAATATCACAAGAAATATTATATCCAGTTGGAAAAAAATCTAAAGAAGTTTTCTCTAATACTGAACATTTTTTCAACTAGTAAATCTTCTGATAAAATGGTAAAAATAATGAAAAAGCAAGTTATCTGCAATTTTGTGTTGTATTGAATATTTTATTTCTTGCATTGCTAAAATGTGCATCTTTCTTATGTCAGGTATAACAAACTTCTGGTAGGGGAGAAGATGGGAAATTTCAGTTTGCTGGGGGAGAAGATGGGAAAATTCCCCGCACCCTTACTCATGAATACAATTCACTTTTCAATGCAAGGTCTGGTGTCAACTATAGTTGTACGATTTTGTTTTCCGGGATTGCGGCCGCAGGCCATGACATGGAAAGATTACTTTAGCCGGGGTGAGTTTATCCAAGTTGGGTTGATGAGAGTTGTAAGTTTATGTACAGGTAGGAGTGAGCAATATTATAGGTTGATTTTACTTCTCCATTATGTGATTTACTCAGAGTTTGTTATTTTAGAACTCTCTTGCTTTTGGTTTGATGCATAGAATGTAGTGGCTTTGAAGTGAAAACATTTATTATAGAAACACCCACACGGATGCATCGGTGACACACATACTCATACCCCTTACTTTCTTTAAATTTTGCTTCTTAAAGCTTTAACAAAATGATCTGGCTATGTCATTTCATTTAATTTTTAACTGAATCGATAACTTGTTATATCATCATCTCACATTGGCTGTTAAGTTTGATAATTTAGTCCATTGTACTTCCTGTAAACTGAGATTATAGAAAAGCAAAGACCATGCTTGCATGCATACTTGACTTGGAAGTGGATGCTTTATTAATTTGCTGAAATAAATAATGTGAAGCCTTGAACAGAGTTGCTTGTATACCCCCCATAGTCTTTGAACTCTATGAATGCTTTAATTTAGGTAGAACTTTGCAGCATATTTCAAAGCTCACGTTTGTGAAATGCGACAGCAATTTGACAATTTTCACCTTATACATTAATCTTGAACTACTTTTTGCAAAACACTAAATAAAAGAAATATAGTCATATATAGTATTACATATCATATGCTGTTGGTAAATGGAGAATTAGCTTGGTATATATTTGTCTGAATGGTAAAGATGACAATTTGATTAGCTAACACAATCAGTATGCCTCAGTTTGAAATATTATTTGCTGCTGATTTAGTGATCTCTCTTCACCATCAGAAGATATATTAGGACAACTTGATGCAACTTCCTTCTTAGTCAGATTTATAAAAGTTAAAACAGCCCAATTGTATGCAATATAAAAGCACCAACAGCAGACTATTTATCGTATACAAGTGAAGATACCAGTAATATGCAAATGCCATCATGAATTACTTTATGCGGTGCTTTATTGCTGAGTGTATGTGAAGATATTTAAGTATTTGTGCATCATTGTATGGACTTTTAAGCTTAAAACTGAGTGAATGAATATCTTTATATTGTATATCTGAGATAAGTGCCCATGTTAAATACCTGAAAAGCCTTGAAACTTACGGTTAGTTTTGATTGGATCCAAAAATATGAGATAGGATTGAGTATTGTTAAAAGTAGCAAGTAAATAAAGATTAAATTAATTCATTTCATATATGATGATGCTACTGCCAGCTCTAAATAATAAATAGAAAATCATTTATATGAATTTTTATTCTTGTTTTCCATGATGTTATTAGCCATTAAACATGATATTATTAACAAGGCATAAAATGTGTCATCCTGAATGGAAATCTGAAAGATGTATATACGCAATGAATAGAGTTTTGTGATCAAAGCGAAACAACATCTTGCCATAAAATAAAATCATTTATGGTTTAAAATTTAAATCATGTTCTCAGAACATGTTAGGTGAAAATTGTCAAAATCTCACATAAATTGGTTATGGGAGTTCCCATCAGATCCTAATTTATAGAATAGAACTAGAAGGCAGGAGATTCTGACATTAATTATTTGCGTTGATAATTTGAATTTTATGGGAAGTAATTAGTAAAGATAACTCGATCAAAAAGGTGAAGATAAAATTTTAAAGGCATTTGTTATTACAGGTCATGGTTTGGTAACTTACAATTTGGGAATTGAGTTTTCAGGAAAGGAACATTCTATTATTGTTGGTCAAACATATGTTTGGGCATTTTAGGAATGTAAATTTTAAACTCTATCTAACACAATGGATTTAGGTACTGACAAATGATATTCCAAATATGAAATCAAAACTTTATGCAGATGGTGTATTGCTTCATCTTACTAATTGGAGGCCAAATCTATCTTTCACTGTGTACAATTTCACGGTTTATAATTCCACTTGGTGTCCCTCATTGGAACACAATTAAAAGAATTTTTAGATGCATAAATAAAACTTTGTTTTATGGTTCTGAATTTGTTAAAGTAGTGAATCTCAGTTTAGAACTATATGAATTTTTTTGGGTGAATTTTCTGGAGATTGAAAATCTGCTATAGAATATGCCTTCCTTCTTGATTCAGATGCATCAATAAAACAGACAACCTACAATTGCTATTCCATCTTTTAAAGGTAAATGGTGGGTGATAGCCAGCTCAATATATGAGCCTTTTTGACTAAGGCAAAATATTTTTGATGTACAGTTGTAGCAAGGTTATAAGGTTGACATAGATTCTATCTATTATGAAAAAGTAAAGATATAGATCTGCATTAGATTCCATTCAGGATAAGGGAAAGTATGGGTAAGTAAATATATGTGTGGTACTCTAGGCAAGTGGCACCCTTCGTTATTAAGGGTCTTTGCAGGAGTGGGGTAAATTCAAAAATCAGAGCTTTTCGCAAGTTAATAGTGAGCAATGTGACCTTTGAAGGAGGATTTTTGAAATATCCCTTACTGATTTCTACCAGAAATGGACAATATGTTACCAAAGAATTTTTACAAACAATTTGCATGAAGCCTCTAACCCGTTCATTCAATATTTTTGCAGACAGAACAAAGGTAAACTGTACTGGAATATTAATATTCAGGAGCAATATGACAAATAAAAATAATATAATCACTGAATTTACACAGTTGTCACCCAATCATAGGATGCATTCATAAACTTGCTGTGGATATACAACGATTTAGTCTTGTCATTGGAAGTCGCCAAGACAGAAATAGATACTACAATATCCTCTACAGCAGCTACGCTTAAGCTCCTTCCAATAGGCTCACTAACTTCTGCCTGACTATTCCGCTGTTAATGCTCAATTTCGCTCCACAATGATTCCACTGCTTCCCATGCAAGGAACCATCAATTCTGTTCGGCAGTCCTTTACAGGAAATGTTTTACCGGCTCAAGATATATGTATATTTCTGGAATCCATACTCTGCAACACCCTTCGCAGAACTAGGTATGTGGGAGTAGTAATACGAAGAAGGAAGATTCATGCACTAGAGGTGAGGGGCCGTCTCACTGTTCGAAAAGTCCTTTCCAATTTCACCTTTCTTTATTTCACAACACCCAATGCCACAATAATAATGGATGCCCGGTAAAATATTCAATCGCCAAATTATATATATACTTCCTGAGGTTCTGACTTTGGATCTGAAATATTGTTTCAACCTAAATATCAATACTTTCACCTCCACAGAAATATTATTCGATCTTAAGAGCCCAAATAGCCAGCTTTTTGTCAATGGCCAAATGCGATATGAAATATTAATGCAAACAATAGCTGTCTATTAAAATATTTGCTCTTATTTCACATACCAGATATAACCCAGGAACAATTTAATACTCAGAAAATAATAATCTTTTCCCAAATAAGATTTATTTTCCCAAATAAGATATAAGCACCAAATACCTCAATCTGGCAATATTTTTATTTCTGAAACAACACTTTACAAATTTGTCTCCAAAGGAGACTTCACAAATTTGGCCCAGCTGTGAATTCATTACGAATTCACCCCTTCCGGAAGAACCAGGTTTCCGTCCAGCTCTTCTGTCAAACTCCTGAAGGTTTTCATCTCCAAATATCATAAAACTCATATCAAATCAAAAGCATGCCTTACTTCCTCCATCCAGCCTCCTTATAAAGAACTCCAGGAAGCATCTAGAATATTAGGCCAACTTGGCCAACTTAAATATTGATCGTATTTTGGATTTTTTTATTTAATAAAGTGACATTTAAAATTATTTTATTATTTTTTCGTATTATTTAAATAATTAATTTATATTGTCATCATTTGAATATCTCTTTTATTTTTTTGACAACTTAATAAAAATTAATTTAATTAATTGTCACTTAAAAATTGGGGTTATTACAATTTTAGTGTGCGAATTGTTGTATTGTTTGATTCCATATATTTATATATTAAGTTGGCACAATGAGTTAGTATTAGATCATTGCAAAGCTGACAAACTTGTTGGAAACTTTCATTTATTCAAACTAAATTTCAAGGCACAATACAGTTCATGGTTACGTAGAAACTTGGGTTTGAAGATGGAGATAATACTAGAACATTGCAAAGTTGACAAACTTGTTGGAAAATTTCAGCTATTCAAACTATATTTCAAGGCACAATACAGTTCATAGTTACTAAGAAACTTGGGTTTGAAGATGGAGCTCCCATACACACATCTATTGGTAGCCACAAAAAGCGGAAAAACCCAAACCCAATTTTGACTCAACCTCGAGAACGCGGCAAAACAAATTTTGGTACATCATCCACCACACCTGCCACAACTCATGCACCTATTTCTTTCATGATAGGTAAAATTTTTACAATTCATGTCAAAATAGAATATGACCTTGAATAATTCTTTTAAAAAACATCTATAAACAATGAATATGTTTATAGTTTAAACAATATATGTTTAAACTATAAACATATATTCTCTTTAAAAAACATAAATTTTATGCAAAATATGGTTGTTCAATGTATCAAATTAATTTGTGGAACATTGGGAAGTGTTTTCTATTAAATTGAATAAATGTGTTCGATATAGCAACATCATGCAAATACAATAGTTGATAAATATGGTTTGTATTATGATGATTGAAAATCATATTAGAAATTACAATTTCATATAAGTTACCATTTTCTCTTCTCTGTATACATACTAGTGATGGTTTGGGTCCTACACCTTGTAGTTGGTTATGGCTCCACCCTCAAACTAGAAGTTAATGACTCTTCCACAGACACAACATCATTATCAGTCATGATTTCATCCAATCCAATTTGTCCTACTGCTTTAACCTCCTTTGCTTGCCTCTTAAAATCACCAATCTTTTCTTCTATAAACATGGGGCTTCATCTAGTGTAGTCTAGTTGTTATATGGATCAGTGCCATCCAAGTCAATTGGCTAATGACTAGTTGTGTTGTCCATCTTTGAGGTGCTTTTGTGTCTTTTTATTATGCATCTTTGTGAATGGCCTTTAACAAGCTCTAGCTGCACTCACATCCAAGAGTGTTGAAAAGTTGGGATAAAGTTTGGAGGATTAGCTTTTGAAAAAATTTGGGGGTTTTCTGCTTCCATCTTCTCACAAAGTTTGTAAATGAGCAATACTTGTGCACACATTGATTTAAAACTTTGAAGTGAAGTAAAGTGAAGATCGAGATTTTTTTACCTAGTCCCTGAGTGGTTCTCCCTCAGATATCTAGTGGCACAAAGAAGAATGTCTCTTGAACATGTTTCTATTTTGCAACTTCTCCATAATCATGGCATGCCCCACCTGAGATTAGGGCTTCATAAACACAATTCGCAGCATCAAAAATAAAACATGAGTGATTGACTGAGTAGGAGGGCCGACTCAAAGTAAAGCAAATAAATAAATTATTCGTGACTATTATAGGGCTGACTCAAGATAAAGTCCTAAGTTACCGGTTCCGGTTCGGATTCGGGTACAGATTCATGGATTTGGCAAATTTTTTTTTTTTTGGGTACGGGTTCGTCCGTACACACACATATATATATTTTTTAATTTTTTTTTTTTTTATATATATATAACTTCAAACATCAAAATTATATATGTTCACAGTTCAAACATACAAATATGAAACATACAATGTAACTTTACCATACAATGATACATAAATGATAACAGATAAATCATAAATCATAAATCATAAATCCATAATTGCCAATGCCAATAAATATTCTGATATTGATATATCGTAAATCATAAATGTAATATCATATTCATAATTTGCAAAAAAGATAATATTCAAGTTTCAAGTTTCAACTGATTTAAGTTTCAAAATGTTAAAATAAGATTAAAAAATTTGTTTTTTAATTGTTTTTTTTTGTTTTCTAACTCGTGGGCCCTGTTTTTGGGAACCCACAGGCTTGGGTTCACCCGGGTCCTCCCTGGTTCGACCTGGGTCCCACCTAGGTCCTGCCCAGGACCCACAGGAACCCAGCCACCTAAGCAGGACCCGAGTGGGACCCAGGTCGAACCAGGCTCGGACCAGGACCGGGCATGAACCAGGACCAGGACTCGGCCATTTTTGGCAAGAACCGGTAACTGAGAGATAAACAAATAAATAAATTGTAGGGTCGACTAGGATTAATTATGGTTGAGGCATCAATTAGTTGTGGCAACATTCGCATGATGATCATTTCTTTAAGAGCCAACCCTCCCTTGGTTCAAGCGCCACCTTGAGAGTCAAAAATTAAATTATTTAGTAAGGCCAACCTTGGTGAAAGAACGCCTCCTTTAAAAGAGGTATATATAGGAGATAAAGAGGAGTAGAAGGAGAGGCAAGCAGTGAGAATTAATTTAATTAAAAGCAGATCTACAGCAGACCTAGAGCAGGGCTGAAATAGCAGAAGGAATTCAAGACCCAATCCAGCAATAAGAAAGTAATTGGATCGAACATCAAGGAGAATTACATCTGCATTAAGGGAAACAACTGAATAAGCACCGACATTCATAAAGGCAGATCCATTCTTAATACATCATCGATTCAGATCAGAAAAGCCATATGGAGCAGTAAGAACAAACAGAAATCAGGCACACATAATCAATCAGATTGAGGCTTATTATACAGAACTGATAAATGACATTGTTAATTATCTTTGTGGTATGTCTAAGATACATGTTTAATCTATGCACTATAATAGATATCATTTAGCATATAATCTCTTATACGTTGATATAGATAATAACATGTGATGCAAATCCTAGAACATCAATCTAATTGTAACCTGATAAGCAATCATGTAGAGAAGGGAAGGAGATGCAAGGAAGGGTAGCAGATACGAAATCTCCATCTAAGTAGGCCAACCCATGATGGATGTCCAATGTGCCTACCACTTGGGGCCAAGAGGGTGAGTGTCCGCTCTAGGGCTTAGATAGGAGGATTTTCGGGCACCCAATTGCGATTTCCTCTCCAAGCTCTATGATGGTTGATTGTCGTAGAAATCAATTATCCCATTATGTGGTGAAGGAAGAAATACATGATAAGGAGGCAGTAGCTTCGACACCCCATTAGGTACGCCAACCCCTGGGATGGGGCCAAGAGGCTGAATGATTGGGTGTTCATTCTGTGCTCTTGGGCTTGATTGGAAAGGACAGGCTCCCGGCGATTCTCCAAGGAATTCCATAGTGTGGATTGGTTGATAGGGGAAGCCTATGATTGAAACCCATCATAGTCTCAACAGGATGAATAAGGAAACAAGGATAGGGGGTGCAAATACAAGCATCCCACTAGGTAGACCACCCCATGCTAGATGTTCGATCCTATCATGCTCCTTCATTCAAACTCTATTGTGATTAGACCTTTCTATTGAATTATGATAATTATATGTATTTGTACTTATATGTGTGATTACTAACCCTAATAGAAATAACTGATATTGTATATATATATCCAATACTGTTTAATATGGTTGCAGGACTTAAGTCAGGGTTTATCTTGCTAAAAGGCATTTTAAATGGTAAAGTTATACCTTTATTGATCTTACATTTCTTATTTGAATGGAATTTGTGATTTTAGGGCAATCCTAAAAGGGGACATTACAAATGAGGTCCTTGACCTCAAAATTAGATGACATTCTTGTAATGTATGTTGGGGTTGAGGAAGTGCCCTGTTGCATGAATGTGTTGGTGGTGTTGATTGCTCCACCTTTAATGAGCAATGTTCCAAATGGGTTCAAACTTTGCTACATCTCACTTATAATAGTTTTGAATGGATTTTGCGAGTCCATGGCCTCATAAATATATTTCATTGGGTTTTGCTACCCATCCACTAAGTTTAAAACCCTAACTAAAGGCTCCAACATCTACAACCAAATAAAAATGAAATATTTTGTAATGAGAATGTAGAAAAGGTGAAATTAAAAGATACAATTTAAAATTTAGATAGAAGTTTGAAGTTACCTTGGTAATCTTGTTAGCACTCTTTGCAAAGAAATCATCAAAATCAGTCTTTCTAATGCTCTCTCCATTCACTTCTTTTGAATTAAAAAATCTAGTCTCACAAACATTTGATTCAAATATGTACTATACTACAATTGCTTTAAAAGGTGAATGAACAAGTTGCAAGCTGTGTTGCACCTGTTTGCACGAGCTCTTTCCCCCTAGTGCAATCTCTCATCAAACTAAGTACCCAAGGGTGCTTGTAGTTGCATTTATTTGGTGATGTTCTTGGTGTAAATCAAGTTTCCTATGCCTTCCAACAGATTATAAAGGCTACGGGCAGCACATAGAATCCAAATAAGTATTGGGTTCCTCTCCACAAGCAGTCTCCCTCTTGCTATATATGCCACTGCATCAATTGTTACAAATTGGACTGCATTTCCTCTCTTGATCTTTAACAGAATCTCCTCCAACATTAGATTCAAATTCTCTACATTGTTTACTTTGTTTCAGGTGCTTTGGACCCAAATAACTCCATCTTAACATTTGAAGTGGCTAGATAGTTGATGTATGTACAATTCCTTCCATTTGTCTACCTATTTGATAGTATGATGGATCCATACTAGCACCATATCTCCTTTGTTCTTAGAGAAAACCTATGACTGGACTCTACTAGAGTGTGACAAAGTGAATGTATTGCAAATACATGGACCACAATTGGAGCACAAAATGTTTGTCATGCTACCTCTGTTTCCTGTACCATGTCAGGATTCATCACTATTGAAATGGTTGTGGTTGTCCTCATCCTCTCCGTTTTCTTGAGGGTCATTTTCATTTCCCGTTCAACCTTTGACTGGGCGTTTGGTGATTAGTTCATGTCATGAACAATGCATGCAAGGTGGTATTTGAGGTGCTTGATGACTTCACTCTTTTTCAACTTACAAGAGTTGCAATTGATAGTCTATTATTTCATGTCATGGCTATCAATGCATGCAAGGTGGTATTTGAGGTGATTGACGACTCCATTCATTTTCAACTCACAAGAGTTGCAAATGACAGTCCCTGTAATCGGTCTTGTTATGCCATGCTTCCAACTGATGTCCTTTCTACCAACGGTTTGGTTTCGACTTCTTGATGCCATTGGGTGCAAGGTACAAACCCCATTGTGGGGTTTAAACACAAAAAAGCAATGTTAAGGCAAATGCATATGAAACATGAATAAACAATGTTTAAATTAAAAAAAAGGTGTTTTAAGTACATAAAATGGTCAACCCTACACTAATAAAAAATAGACTTTTTGTTGAATATAAAAAAAGAGCATTTAAGTACATAAATACTAGTTTGAATGTAGAAACATGGCTAAACATGTAAATGGCGATTTTAGGAATCTTAAAGAATTCTAGAAATGCCTGGGAAAAAAAGAAAAGAAAAGAATACCTGGAATTTTGAAAATTGCAGAAATATTGTTATTCCAATACCACATCTTGTATTTGGGTTATGTCTTGCAAGTTCCATGAATGGCTTGGTGAGTAGTTGCCACAAGTTGGCATGCTAAATTCTCACTTAGTGTTGAGTTCGAGTGTGACTTGCTTGGTGCAGGGTTGATTTGCTAGAACCTGCAAGTTTTTTAACTATGGGTGGTCATGTAAAAATAAGTTGGCCATATTTCAAAATGATGACACTATTCACTTTCCTGTATCCATATGTCACGTTTCTTGGTGGCTGATGTGTTTTTAGGTTTATACATTTTAACCCTTTGAAAACTTTGTACTCTACTTCTTTCTATTGGCACTTCAAAAGTTTATAAGTTATATTACATTTATGGATAAATGCTCTTATGGTCTCACTCTTGATTTGTACTGCCATTGTTTTGCCTGTGTTCTAAACGATAGTGTTAGGGGCCACAACTATATAAATGGCATGTATTTTGACATCTTAGCTCATCTATGATAGTTAGAGAGGTGAGTTTAACTGTGTGTGGACAAGTTAAAATATACTGTAGCCATATTTTAAAATGATGACCCTCTTCCCTTCCTTGCTTCCATGTCACATCTCTTGGCAACTGTGATGTGTTTTTAGACACATATATTTTAACCTTATGAGTACTTTGTACTCTACTACTTTTTTCCCTTTTTTCTTCCTTTTTTAAGGTAACTTGACGAATCAGAAGCTCGGTGATCAAGGACGCTCCCACAACCAGGGGATGGAAGCAAGGGGTGGGTGAGCTACTATAACTTTGGGCTGCCCCTGGAGAGGCTGCACACATAGCTTGTTAATTGGCTTTGAATGTGTGACCATTGTTTGTATCTTTCAATAGCCCAACCATTGGGTCCATGCCCAGGGTCTACTCTACTACTTTCTATTGACACTTTATAAGTTTATGAACTATATTAGATTTATGGATATTGATGTTCTTATGGTCTAATTCTTGATTTCTACTGCCATTGTTCTGTATCTGATCTAAACTGCAGTATTAGGGGCCACAACTATATAAATAGCATGGATTCTAACGTCTTATCTCATCTATGATAGTCACAGAGGCTGACATAACCATTTTATTTCTTAGATGTGGGCTTGCAACTTTGCTCAGATTTGATGAGACTTGTGAGTCCAACAGATTTATCAACACAGTGGAGTCAACTTGACCCGTACAATAGTTGGGACAAACTTGCTGAGTTGATACCTAGAATCAGTTGCTCACTTCAAGTATGAAGAGAACCTCTAATTTCACCCAGTTCTCCCTCTCCAATTGTTACAGGTTATTTTTTTTATCACAGGGAATGAATTTGAGGATGTAAGTGAAAGAGCAAAAGTATTTTGGTGGAAGATCTGAACTTGACAGAAAAGGGTCTTTTGGAAATGGCTAGGAAGACTTCTGTCCTCCATTCCTCAGTTTCCAGCAATATTGAGCAAAGGTTTTAGAGTCTACATTTGCAGTCATGAAACATCTGAAGTCTAATTTTGCTATGCACTAACAGGTTCTCACAAGATACCATCAAAAGTATGCTTAAAAGTGGACTGGACCATGATTGTTAGCTTCTATTTGTCTATGCTTTCTATTGTGTTTTTGCCTTGACTGATTTTGTATTAATTTTCGGCTGTAATTCTTTGACTCTAATACTATACTCTATTTAAGATACCATTTCTATCTTGTAGAAAATCCTGATTTTTTGAACAAGAGTTTTATTATATTGATAATTGCTTTTCTATGGTCTAGAATCTCTAGATTGAGAAGGCTTCAGTTGATTTTGGAATTGAAATAATTTAGCTTATTTCTTAATTTGCAAACTTGTAGTGACCTTTGGTTGGCATGAGCTTATTGTGAGGTTTTGATCAAGCCATTATAATTGATTTATGACATAATTGCAAAATTTGTTGATCAGGGTAACGTGTCATTGATATCATTGGATAATTCTTTTAGTTTGCTTGGATGCTGCATTTCAGTTTCAGCACGTCTTGCTGAATACTAACTGAAAACAATGTAATTTCTTGTTAAATTTTTTTTGCCTCCGTAAGGGCCTGTGTTGCATTTGAATATGCAATATTGTCTTTTCATCTTCATTTCCAAATCCTGTAGAGTTTTATTTTGTTGATGCTTCAGGTTCTCTACACGTATCTATGGATTATTGCTTTTCTATGTTCTAGATTGTGAAAGCTTCAGTTGATTTTAGAAGTAAAATAATTTATCTTATTACTTATTTTGCAAGCACTTAGTGACCTCTTGCTGGCATGAGATTGTGGGAAGGTTTTGATCAATTAAATGAAATGGAAGTAAGACATAAATGCAAAAATTGTTGATCATCTGGGTTTAAGTGTCATTGTGATTCATTGGAGAAGTCTTTTAATTTGTTTAAATGCTGTATCTCAGTTTCAGTGCTTCTTGTTGAATACTAACTGAAATTAATAACATAATTTGAGGCTATGATAAATTTGAGTATGTGAGGCTCATGTCAAATTTGAGTATGTGATAGTGCCTTTCCTTCATACTTAATAAATCCTGCTAGATCTGGCAAATTCCTGTTGGGTACAGATTTTCAGACATATTGAATCAGTCTGATTCAATCCAGACATGTTTACTTTTTTTTCTTCTGAAGTTCATAACCACGATTCTTCATTCTAGTTTGCACATAAAAATTTAATCTGATACAATGGAAATTTAATTTGATGTAATGTGATTTCCATGGCTAATTACAGAATTGTCTGTTCTGTACCAGTTGTACCAACAGCTGTGGCAACTGCACTTGACATAGATCTTAGCAATGTGGCTCTTATCTTCATTTCAGTGACCTTTTCAACAATGGTGTGTATCTGTTTAAATTTCATACGTAGTTATGATTTAAGTACAACTTCATATAAATATTTGATGTCATAATGCTTGCTAGATTTTATGTTACACTATTATTTACTGATCAATGTGCCTAAATAAAATCGTTTGATGATCTTTGGCAGTGTAAATCCTCCGCTCCAGTTTTTCTACTCCTGTTTGCTTTTGCCTTCAAGTAGGTTCAATTTATTGATATTTTTGGATTCACATACTTTTGTAATGTTCAATGTTTTTTTTTTTTAAGTATATTGATATTCTTAGAGGGAATGGAACTTCGTAAAGCTGCAGTTGGGATGTTATTACTTTTATTTATTTGCTTGATCTGTATTCACATCCTATCCTGATGATGCATGCATTAGCAATCATGTTCATGACACATTTGATTATATTGGTATTATTTCTTGTGAGTGTCTTGCTGCTAAATTTACTTCTAGTTATTTCATAGTAGCAATTTTTATTTATTGCATACTGTGCAGTTTGCACTAACTGATTGGTTCTTACTTTTTTTGAGAAATGTTATTTAAAGAAAGATATTTATGAAGGAACATTTGGGATTTAAAAATTCTTGAAGCTTTGTAGTAGTGCAACTGGTTTGTTCAACTCCCTTTCATAGATTGGTTTGTAATGGTGAAGAAAGTAGTTATAATTCTTCAATCATGTTTACTTGTCAAATTTCTACCTTAGAAGAAAGGAATTAGACAATAATCAGATGGGAAGGCATTGATAGCTTGTGACGTTTAAATAACATTTTTCAAAGAAAGGAAGAACTGTTTGGTTAATGTCTCAATTATGAACCACATAAAAATTCTAAAATTTGTCATTATGTAGTGGCTTCCTTACATTTTATGTAAATGAACATGCCTTATTGTAGCTGATTGAAAAACCAGTACACCAAAGACTTTTGTAGCTTATGAGTGATGTTGCTCCTGGAATTGGCATTCCATTTAATGTAAATCAACTTACTTAATGTATCTGATTGGCAAACCAATACACCAAAGACTTATGAGCCTATGGGAGATGTTACTCCAAGCATTGGTATTCCATTTTATGTAAATGAAAATACCTTAATGTATCTTGGCAAACTAGTACACTAAAGCCTTTTGAGCCCATGGGCAATATTACTCCAAGAATTAGCATTCAAGTCACTGTGGAACTTGAAAAATCCCATGTCATGGTTCTACTTATTATATATCATGTGTGAGAAAAGGTTTTCCTTTCACAAGCCATTTGTATGGAAATCTCACTTCTAGATGGTATCTTTGGAGGTCAGAGCTGTTGGCTCTGAATGGATGGCTGTAGACTGAGGCTACGTTCCATGGTTTTCCTATAATGGCAATGGAAGGGGACAATGGAGTGAGTTTCCACTATGAAAAAAAATTTGCTAGACTTTTGAGGTGAAGGTTTGTGTGTCTACATACATACATATATATCATATATGTATGTGTGTGTGTATGTATGTATTTAGCGATTGTTTAATGCTAGCCATCTACCAAAAAGGTTGAAGTTGGATTGCGTAAAAAAAATTCTGACTGCTTCCCTATAGTAAATTGCATGAATTTTACATAGAAGGATAAACTTTAAGCTGACCTAATTTTGAATAAATTTTTGCATAATTATGCTGAGAGGTGTACTATAATGGCAGATAGGAGTGGATTGTAATGACGTGTATGTTCGCAAAAACCTTTTAATGAAATTTGACAATCATTTATTAATTTTTATTTTTGGATTAGTGAAAGAGTAGAGGGCCACTATACTTTTTGTAAGCAAGAAAAAGATAAAAAATAGATAAAATAGGCTTCAGACACTTTGTAAAAGAGGGGTTCAAGGACAAAATTGTATTAACAGGGCTGCCATTATGTAAGCTCTTCTAGGACTAGGCTTTTGTAGCCCCTATCTTCCACTTTGTTGTGTGAGTGGAGGTCATAATATGAGTGATCTTTCCTTTTTTAGAGTAGTCTTTCATTCCTCCGAATGATTAACCTTTCCTCCTTGTTGAAAGACACATGATCTATTGTAGTGTATTCTATAGCTTTTGAACTGGAATTGTGCTCCTCGAACCTGTGTCTTGTGCAACTATTTATTGGTCATAGGATAAATCTTTGTCCCATTATCAATAGAGCTTATGATGCCCTTGTGCTTATCCTTGAAAATTGTTGACTATGTGCTGTTTGCCTTTATAGTTGAGTTGCCAATATGGCTATGGATGCGGGTACGAGATATGGGTTTGAGTACATGGGTACGACATTATCTATACATATGTGCATGTATATCTGTTGAATTTTGCAACACAAGCACTTGCAAGATCAAATGACAAACAAGAACACCTTCCACGAACGAGAGCTGCACAAATGAATGCTATATTACTCAAAAGTAAAGAATACAAAATTATAGGATGAATTACAATTGTACAATGAGGTGCTTATAAAGAAAGCACAAAGCTAAATTTAGGAGAACTAAAGTGCAAGCATGAGGAGGTAAATAAAGCTCAAGTCTAGCTAAACTAGATGCATAATAGCTAAACTAGTTGCACGACTAAAATAAGCACTCCTAAGTGAACTTAAGCAAAAAAACATAACTAGTTTTAAAAAAGCAACTAATATCTAAATATGCTCTAACACCCCCCCTTAAGTGAAACTTAGGGTGAGTAGAAAAACTCTAAATTCATGAATGTAGAAATGGGTCCCAACAACAAAAGACTTGATCAGGTATATATGTACAAACCAATGAAGTCTCTCTAATCGGAGAAAAACCACATGGGAAAAAATCCATCTCCAAAAGCGAGAGATGCAATGCATGAAAAAGGTACTACATTGACTAAGATGAAGGACTCCAAGTGGCCCACCCCCCCCCCCCAAGCACTGAATCGGTCACATAAGTACAATCAAGATTCCTCCCATAGGATAGAAAAGTAGAAAGAATGTATCCTGCCCATAATGAAGAAGCTCTAATGTTGAGGATGAAGGCTCGAGGATGAATGTTGATGAAGATCTCAAAGTGGCAAACCACGTTTCTCCCCTCAGGAAGAAACAAATCAAGTGGTCAAGGCTGAAACAACTTCATGAAAGGCAATGGAAGGAAATGTCTCATGATGTGCCATGGAAGATTGCTCAATTATCCACATGTCTGAATTAAAAGATGCCAAATCAACTGAAGCAAATTTAAACTGCTGTGAAGATACCTGCTGAACAACCTCTGCAGGCACAAAAGATGGGATGATAGGAATGATCAAACTGCCATCAAAGAGGAATGGAATATATTTAATCGTGTCCCCAATCTCTGGAGAGTGTGATGTATCAAACAACCCTGCAATGCCTGGTAAGTACTCATCCCACTCTGGTGAAACTAGAAGGGAACAATCAACCCGCTGAACTGAATTGATCTCTGAAGAAGCAGGAGATGGAGGAGGATCGACACAAGTCTCAGGAACCATTGTGGATGACTGAAGCACACATAGGTTCAAGTGACCAAACCTCTCCTCAGATTTGTGATGTACTCTTGATGCATGAGAGATATGACTAGTCAATGGAATTGTATGCTCAATGGGAGCAAAATGTGAGAAGTCATACAATCGGGATGTATGATCAACATTGCCAATTGCAATAAGTTCTCTACTATGCAGATCTTTGATGAGCACTGAATTAGGGGTGAACTCAACTGTCTTGCCTATCCCATTGTGAGTAATCTGGTAAATGGAAAGGAGATTGGAAGATAATGCAAGGACACAAAGAACACTATTGAATGTGCCACCATCAATCTCAATAGATCCACTCCCATTAACACTCAATAAGTGTTATTATCCATCAAAATATGTGGAAATGCATGATGCTCAAAGGAAGAGAACATATCGTCTGATGATACCATATGATGTGAAGTTCCTGAATCTAGAAGTAACCTAGAGGAGTGAGAATGTGTCGATCCATAGAGAGCACGACCTTTCATCTTGTCTTCACCACGTGTCATAGATGAAGACCTAGAATGTCTATGTCCTGAAGTGATTGAAGAGGATGTACTAGATGAAGGTGGCTGAATATTATTCTTTCGAAGAAGTTATTTCAGTTCATCAATCTGTTTTGCATTACACCAATGCTCATCATGTCCTTGCTTTGTGCAATAAGCACACTGAGACTTGTCCTTCTTGGATGAAGACCTCGTGGAAGATGTGCAAGAATCTGAATCATGTCCATGAGACTCTGAAGTTAGAGGCGTCTGAGTAGATTGTGTATCTCTTTTCTTTTGCTTCTTTTTCTATTTCCCTATAGATGTAGGAGTTTGAGGAACCAAGGCTTGAGATTTGGAACTAGAAACTGAATCAAGTTGTGATAGCATGGCCCACTCCCGTGTCAAGTGCTCACAAAACATCTCAAATGAAGGCATAGTGAATGTAGTACCCAAAGCATCCATGGTGGAATAGAATGATGAAGCAAAGAATTTAAACTGGCCTCGAAGCTTGGACAAAATCAAGAAGATGCACTCTTTATCAGTCTTCTGCTTGCCACAACCTTGTAACTCTGATCTGATGGATTTCAACTTCGCTAGAAAGTCCTCAATGGAAGGAAATGAATCAGGTGTCAATGATGTCAAATCTGTCTCAAGATGAAGTGCACGAAACTCATTAATACCCCAAAAAATTTGCTCAAATCTGAGCCACATAGCCCTAGGAGTGGTGCAGGAATTAATATGGAATTGGAGATTGTCTGAAACATGCAGGGCAATCAAACTCATAGCTTGATCCCTCTTGTCCCTATGCTGAATGATCTTGTACTCACTAGTCAAGTTGGGTTGGGTTTGATCTAAACAAGAGCCTAAACCCTTAGACCAAAGTAGTTTGATCATTGTAGTCTTCTAGCTATGATAGTTGAGGGGTGAGTTTCTTAATAGAAGGATCCGCCATTAGGCTAGGGTTAGAGAAATGTAGGAATTTGAAAGATGACGATTCTACCTCCCCCCCACACCAAGAAAACAAAGCCTTTTGCACTTGTATAAGCTGAGAAATTACAAAATTTAGAAATGTCAAAAATTGAGATCACTAAGTACTTGGTGAATTATCTGAAAAAAAGGACTGCAGATTTGGATAGACTTTGAGAGCTTTTTGATGATATGCAGAAGTTTAAAATTGGAGTTTGTTTGCTCAAGTTATGGCCTTAGAAGGTCGAAATTAAAGGCTGATTTTGGAGGCCTAGTATGTCAGATTGCTATAGAATCTGATCAAACCACTTGCAAAATCGGATAGCCCTCTGAAACAGCTTTCTAATGTAATCTCGTTTGCCCGACTTTGACTCCGTATGACGAAGTTATGAGCAAAACATTGAAGACTGCTTTTTAGGGCTTCAAAGGCTTTGAAGGGCCCTGAAAAATGAAAAATTTCTGAAAATAGCAACTTTTCTAAAATAGAGAGTTTCAGAAAATAGCAAATTCCCAAAATAGAAACTTGCCAAAAATAGAAATTTTTTGAAAATAGAAACTTGCCAAAAATGGAAACTTGCTAAAAATGGAAACTTTCCAAAAACGGAAATTTTTGAAAATGGAAACTTTGAAATTAATTTGCAAGGAATTCCCAATCTTCGATTTTGACAAATTGACAGGCGATTCTAGGGTTCTTGAGCTTCATGAGCATGATGGTGACGTACGTTTTTCCCCAAACTGACTAGATTTTTCAGCTACCCCCAAAACTTGCCTCGAAAAACATGTGCTTAGCCAATTTGACCCCAAATTTCTACTGCTCGGATTTTGACGAAACGATAGTCTATCTTAGGCTTTTTGAATGCTATAGATGCAATGGTGGTGCCCGTTTTGCTCCAAAATTGATAAAAAAATTGCCCACCTCCAAATCCACAAAAAACAAATATGTGACCCTGCAACGCTTTTGAGTAAAGAAACCATCAAAACTTGAGAAGGGGCTTTCTAAATCCATGCTTTGATACCATGTTGAATTTTGCAACACAAGCACCTGCAAGATCAAACAACAAACACAAACATATTCCACAAATGAGAGTTGCACAAATGAATGCTATATTACCGTTGATGGTGTTTTTACGCACTGTGCAACACAAAATAAAATACTAAGTATTCCATCCTCTCTTGAACAAAGACTCCCAAATGCTAAGCTGCGTGATCAAGTGGGACGATTCCAAGGTTCTCGAATGTCAGGTCTTGACGTGCTCTTGGATAGACTTAGTTGTATATGATGTGATATTGCTGGGATCATAGGGTAGACTTACGTTGAATGCCTGAATGCTCGAATGATGCTAGAACATGGGATTTCACTTGATTTCTTAAAAAAAGGAAAAAGGGATGAGGGTTTAGGAAACTAATCTAACTCTTGGAATGTAAGAGCAATGGACAATCTTTGGTGGAATTCAACTAAGTCTTGCTTCAACATGCAGCGAACATGTCCACAAGGCTAGTGCAATCTCCCAAGGATAGCTTTATGATTTTCAAATCATCACCACAAGCATAGACACCATCAAGTTGATGCATATCAATGAAGAAGCGATAATTGAAGTTAAGTTTTGGCTAAGATGGATCCAGTTGACTACGCAAGGCACTTTACCATCAGCAAGGTGTTATTAGTATGGATATACGAATTTCATCATTGATCATGCACAAAGTTCTTCCATTCATCTAAACAACATGAAAATCAAATTGAGAAGTAGAAACCATGCAAATTGTTGAATCAACATATATAATTCACCATATCTTCAATGAAGTTTACATGCTTCTTGCAACAATGTCTTGGCAACAATCTTTTCCTTCCCTTCCTACTCTACTCTAATTATTTGCTATTTGCTACTCTATTCTATATTCGCTATTCACTATTAACTTTTACAAATGAAGAAGTGGGGCCTTACATAGTGCTCTCATTACAATTTAGTGGCTCAGATCGATTTGCAATCAATGGCCAAGATTGGAAGATAAAAACCCTAATTAGGGTTTGTTACACCCATTGCAAAGCATTTAATACTTGACCAATGCTAGGATTACATTTGATAGGATACATGTTGTAATGTCCCCATTTTAGCCTGTTATCAGATGATGTGTCGTTAGCCATTTCGCCTTGGTCCTGAGGGCTAACTAGGACTTCACAGGAATTAGAGAGGGTTTTGGCCTAGGCAATTTCAGTTTTAGGGTAATCGGAGTTGTTTTGGCAGGGTTTCCGGATACTTACTATTTATAGTAAGTCAATAGTGGCTTAGTGGCTGGGAATATTTGATGCATTTTATGATGTTAGTATTTTGGTGATCTTAATTCTTCATCAAGTTTGCAAAAATTAATGAGCCATTTATTTATTGGGTGATTAAGTAATAATTATAAAAGTTAAATATTTAACTTTAATGAATTATTAATGCTGGGACTAATGTTTTAAGGGAAAAATTAAAAGTTCCCTTTAATGAGGAGTCATAAGGGGGATAATATTATTTTATTATAACTTGTTTAGTCCCACATTTGTGGTGCATTGGGAATCATGCCCATAGTGAAGTTATAAATATGAGTCTTTAATGCTGGCTGGGGAGGGGGAAATTGGTTTTTCTTGGGATTTGTATTCCTGGAAGAGTTTCTGGAAATCTGAGGCTTTTGAGGACGAAATCCCTCAATTAGCAACATTTTTTACACCTCTGAAATACCAGGCCTGGGAAATCTGAAAGTAAATTGCAGAGATTGAAAACCAATAGCAATGGATTTGTGGAACCAGTGAAAAGGGAAAATTGCAGGTTATGTGGATATTTATCAAACTCATATTTTGAAAACTGTCAGTTTCATTTGGAAGCATTTGAATGTTCGGATTTAGTCATCGTGGTTCAGATTGAGCAGAGAGTATTTATTGGTTAAAAATCGCAGGACTTATGCTTCAGGTAGGAACTCTATTTCCTGCGCAAGAGTCTGTAGAGTGTGAGGTTCGACATGCCTTTTGGAGTTCGATACAGTAGGGAGAATACGCAGGGAAATTATTATTTACAAGCACCGTGTGTTTTTGAATTTATTGGGGAAACACTGCTGTAAGTTTTATGATTACCAGTCCAGCACGTGGAAGTAATACAGAATGCAGTATTCAGTTGCTTGGACGAGAGCCTTGGACAAACCGTGGCAGCATATAATAGCTGCGACTTGCTAGCTGCACAAGAGTTGGATATCAACCAAGGAGGCTACCGGTGTTAGGGAGAGCTGTTGAAGCGTGGGGGCAGACTGCGATAACTTGTGTCTAGATATTACTGGGCTGAGCACTCTATTTTCTGGGTGTGGAAATAAGCTGGGCTGTGGCGTGGGTACAACCTGTGAATAAAGACATTGTTAGCGGCTAGGAATCGATTGCAATAACATTCCTTTCGAACCAGGTTTGACATGTTTGTAGTTTGCAAATGTTGACTGATTTGCTTGTAGCTGTGACGATTGAAATTAAATTTGGGAAGTCATGAACATGGAGTTGTAATATTCTGGAAATTACAGTGTCTTGGTTGCAAAGTTTGAAACTATTTTACTTGTGATGCTGACTCATTGTTATATCGAATACAATAAGTTGTTGTAGCTCATAACGCAATAAGAATCAGCAATTCACTATATATTGCATCAAAAGGGAAAACAGTACAAGGGTAGTTTGCAGGATATCTGTTTGATTTGATTCTTAGCCTGTTTGGAAAGAAATTGTGGCAGAATAGGGTGGCCTGAAAAGTTTGCTTGATTTATATTGCTTGCATTTAGCGTTAAATTTGTGGTTGAGTGCAAACTGTATGCTCTAATGCCCACAAGCAAACCTGGAATAGATGCAAGTCAACCGTTCGATAAAATATCTTGAGTCTGATTGGTAGTTAACAGAAGCAAATAGGTCCAGCCTATTACAGTGGTATTAGAGCTATTGAGTCTGCCATCCTGTGGAGTTGGATGTTAAAGTGTTAAAGTTTAGCAAGTAACTAAGGGAAAAACATTATGAAACCAACAACAGAACAAGTCATGGGTCCTCTTTCAAAAGAATTAATTGAAACTTTTCAGTGTGAGCAGCTAAGGGATTTGCAGAAAGAAAATGAAGTGGGAAATTGACTCTCTATACTTGGATTAAGATGGGAGTCTATGAAATTTTTTGATGATATTCTCTATAAGTTACAGGAATCAGATTCATATTTGTCCAAGGTAGATCAATCAGACTGGAGGATTTTAAATTGGGCTTTGAAGCCATCGATGCTTGCTTTGGTCCAGCACAGGTTATTGAAACATCCTTGTGAAAATGTGAGACTTGCAGTTGCCTCTTGTCTCAGTGAGATTACAAGAATAACAGCTCCGGTAGCACTGGCGACCTTTCTTCCCAAGTTTCACTGCTGGTTGATGATGGATTTACTGGTATTCCACAATGTTGCTGTCTTCCTATGGCAAACCCGCTGATCAAATGGAGGTAATTGACTGCTATTGATGGCTGATTTTGACTTCTTGATAATTTTGCCTTGATGACATCGCCTTGGTTGTCAATGAATGCTCTCGATGTCCTCTTAAAAAAGTTGAACTCCTTACTGATGTTGATTGAATTCAGGGTGCTTGATAATTGCAATGTTGCTGTGCCTGATGATAAATTCGCTGACTGGGAGTATCAATCCATTGTGGGCAAAATGAGTTCGGTGTTCCCTTTTGGTGTAACCTAGATCACATACCAATGGTGGGATTTCTATGAATCATTGGAATGCATACAATTCGCTGTGTCTTAGCATAATCGCTCTTCACCTTAAGTCGCTATCAAGGGATGCAATGGTGTCATACAGTTATAATAGCACTGCTTCTAAATGGAGTTGCTATTTGTTTAGATGGATTCTTTATCTTTAAATGAGATCGCTGGCCTTCAAATTTGAAGTCACTGTAGAATGATCATTGCCTGAGATAGGATTCAAATTGCCATCCTTAAAGAACAAACTCACTAGAGAATGAAGGCAGTTTGCTGTTGTAGCAAGGGCAAATTCGCTGATAATAGTTGAGTTGCTGTAAGGCAGTTGCAATGTCGATCTTGTATTGATCAAATGCAATGATTAACACAAAGTAATAGTTGTTTGGGAATCACGATACCTGAATACAGGTGCTAGATGACCTTCATTTAATACAATGCATTTAAAACAATAGGCTTCCAGATCACATTCATTTAATGATGTAAAGCTATCAATTTCGATTTGTAAATAAAAGCTCCTTATCCAAAATCGTGGTAATCAATTTTAAATGTTTTTCACTTGCGCGCCACCCTCTATTTAATGTCCTTCAATCATCATTTTGAAATTGACCTCAAGCCTTGGAATCCATATTAAATGCATTTTGAGATTGCATCGTTGGAAGTTCAAGACATGGCTGCCTTTCCTTTCATCTTGATCGAACTTGACTTGATAAAAGATACTTTCTTGGTTGTAGATCATCAAAGTCAAAGACAAGGTGTCTTGGTCAATGACAGGGGGTGTCGAAAGCAATGACAGGGGCTGTCGAAAGCAATGACAGGAGGTGTTCGAAAGCAATGACAACCTAGATCATTTTCATGCCTCAGCCAAAATTTTGATTTTACAATTTTGAAGGAGAATTGCATTTGAAAGAAATTGCAAGGCTAAGTTCATCCTTCCTAACCCAAAAGAAGTGCTGATGTCAGTTTAGCCTCTATGCTGAAGTGGCATTATCAATGCCTTAGAAACATTTTGCTCTCTTCTCTAAAGTTGGTGGGGCACAAACAATACCATACGCAACTGCCTCCATAGTGTTTTGTGGGGCCAGCAATGTTAATACCTTAAAAAACTCCTCCTCCTTAGTCCCCACGTTAAGAGCTTGTGGGCCCATACAATGGCACGGTAGTAAAGGGGAGTCAAAGGCAAATGCAATGGCTTAAGAATTTTTTTTGAAGTCTCCACGCCAAAATTTGTGGGCCCAAGCATATTACGTGGCAAGGTTGTGAAGAGGGAAAGTTAAGGTAATGAGTTTAGAAGGGGGTGTGCGGTGAAGAAAGGGGAGCAAATAGGATGTTGTAAATGGGAGATGCTGCGGGGGTATCTGAAGGAAGATACGGTGGTAAGGTGAAGGAAAAGGTAAGGATGGGAAGCGGGTAGATTAGGAGCTGCGGGATTATAAGGAATAAGGAAAGGTAAGGGTGTAAGGTGTAGGATGTAAGGTGGGTGATGGGAGTTTGGGAGGTGTAAGATAGGATGATGTGGGAGGTATAAAGGGTAATGAAGGGAGTTAGGATAGGATAGGGGTAGTGGATAGTGAGGGTGATAAGGGAGGTTTAGGATGTAAGGAAAACGGGATGAGGGTGTGAAATATAGAATGTAGGTTAGAAGATGTAGGAAATGGTAGGTGAGAGATATAAGATGAGAGATAAATATGAAGTGGGGGTAATGGAAGGTAGTAAAGATAGAAGTTAAGAAAGTGTGGGGATTGGAAAGAGATGGAAGTGGTAGTGAGGGTGAAGGTAATTAAGATGATGAATGGTAGGAAATGGTAAGTGGGAGGTAGTAAAGGAGTTGAAGGTGGGGAATGAAGGTTAGAGGAAGGTAGGCTAAGGGATGGAGAGGTTTAGGGAAGGGAAGAAATGAAGGGAAGAAAATGGAAATGAGGGGAGATGGAAGAGAATGGAAGTGGAAGGTGAGAGTGGAGGGTGTGAGATGGCAATGGGAAGTGATCGGGTTTGGGCACCCACTAGCGGTGCTGCAAGAGGCAAGTCGGTAGCTTGGTTGGGCAAAGGAAGTGCTGTGCTTGACTTCATCCCAAAGAGAGACTTGTCTTGATTACATCTTAGCCACCAAGGATACTACACTTCTTCCAAAATGCAAGGCTAATAGCCAAAAGACTCTACAACTATCCTAGAAAGCAGAAAAAATGGGGGTCCCCATTTGCAATGGGGCGATGTGTGAAAATGTCACAACAATTACTCACAAGCAAAGAATACAAAATTACAGGATGTATTACAATTGTACAATGAAGTGCTTATAAAGAAAGCACAAAGATAAATTTAGGAGAACTAATGTGCAAGCATGAGGAGGTAAATAAAGCTCAAGTCTAGTTAAACTAGATGCATAATAGCTAAACTAGGTGCACAACTAAAATAAGCACTCCTAAGTGAACTTAAGCAAAAAAGCATAGCTAGTTGTAAAAAAGCAACTAATAGCTAAATATGCTCTACCAATATCTATTGAGACTTGGGCAAGTTGTGTAATTGTAGCATCTAAATCAGTAACGTTCAAAACGAGCTACGAGAAAAAAATGGTGAGTGCAAGTTTTGTGTTGAAAAAATGAGGTGAAATGACAAAAAGAAGGAAAGGTAGGGCAAAATTAGGGCCGGGGGCATTTTTGTTTTTTAAATGGTTCTTTTACTTGTGGGCCCTTTTTTAGACACCCATGGTGTCAAAAACACTTGGGTTTGCTCAGGATTTGGCTTGGGCTTCAGGTTTGGACCCAAGGCAAACCTGAATTGATCTCAAACCCGGATTGAACTTGAACCTGAACCCGTACCTAGACCCAAACCCACAAATCCGGTAACAGAGCTTTATAGCCTTTTTGAAGGACTTGGAGGTCATGTTGGAGAGCCCAAGATCCAATATTGAAGGGTCATGGGTAGGATAAGAGGCCCGAGGAGTATTCATACTACCTTTTGGAATTGAATGCCTTTTCCAAGCTAAGTAAGCATAAGCTATAAGGACTGTGATGTAGCTGCCTGAATGGGAATCTTTCATCTATCAAGGCTTTAGTTGCTTTTATAAGATTGGGAGTTTATTATGAGCACCTTTGTCCCTTAAATTAATTAATTATTGAAGATGTATATTAGAACATAATGTAAAATATCTAATATAAATATTCCATATATAAATAAATACTATCTTTATATTATTATTCTTATTATTTTTGATTGGTACCTTGGGAATTTTAATAATTTATAAATTCTAAGTCATTGATTTGGCTATTCCTTGATACTCTGCTTCTGTCCAAGAAAGAGCTAATGCTTGCTGCTTCTTGTTGGCCTATGCTATTGCACGTGTGCCAAGAATGAAAACATGTCCAAAAGTAAATTTTCTGTCATCAACAAAACCTGCCCAATCTGAAATTGTAAATCCAACTAGTCTAGGATCTTTTCTTCTGTTGTATAGAATGCCAAAGTCAACTATCCCTTTCACATATCTCAACACCCGCTTTGTTGTAAATTAGTATTTTGCCTTGGTGCTGTCATGAATCAAGAAGTGTATCACATAGCATATGTCAAATCAGGTCTAGTGGCTGTAAGATAGATAAGAATGCCCACTATTTGCTTGAAAACTGACTCATTTATTACCTTTGTGTTTGTTTTAGCTGAAAGCTTCAACTTTTTCTCCATAGTTGTAGACGAGATTTTGCAATCTGTCATGTTGAACTTGTCAAGAAAACTCGTGGTATATTTAAATTGAGAAATAAAAATACCACCACTTGTCTGCCAAACTAATACACCTAGATAGTAATGTAGGAGGCTAAGTCAGTCATGTCAAAAGCCTTACTCAAGTTACATTTGATTTGTTCAATCAAATGCACATGACTACTTGTAATGATGATATCATTTGTATAAATTATCAGTAGAATGATCTCATTGCCTACGCTTTTGACATACAAATTTGTATCCAAACGATTTCTTTGGAATCCTTGTTGAACTAAATACCTATTAATTTTAATGTACCATACCATGGGTGTGTGCTTCAAGCCATATAGAGCTTTTGTTATTCGACATATTGGATGCTCCTTTCTTGCAACCTTAAAACCTTGAGGCTGAGTTATGTACACATCTTCCTCCAAATCATCATTGAGGAAGGCACTCTTTGTGTACATTTGATGGACTTTCCAACCAAAATGTGCTGCCACGGGTAGAACTAAATGGATTGTGCTCATCTTTGTTGTAGGAGCAAATGTCTCCACATAGTCAATACCTTCTCTTTGTGAGAGCCCTTTTGTGACCGATCGTGCTTTGTACTTGTCAAGTGTACCATCAGCTCTATATTTAACTTTGTACAACTATTTGCACAATGGTTTTCTTCTGCAGTGGAAGATTTGAAAGAGTCCAGGTCTTATTTTTCATAAGACTCTTATATTCGGTTTCGATGGCTTTTTCCCATTCAGGTTTATGTTTTTCTTCCTCAAACACTTGTGGCTACTAAATTTCTTGAATGTTAGCCATAAGAGCATAGTAAATTTTGCTTTGCTTGCTCCTTCCTCCAGATGATCTACCCTTAATCATTTCATCATTGCGAACATCAACAATGGTGTTTTCCCACCACTTGGGTCTTTTTTTAAGAACCTCTCCATTCAAATTAGCATTGCCATCATGACTTGGGCTGCTTGTTTTTATTGCATTTGGATCCTAATCTAGGTTCTCAAGAAAACCTTTGGGAATTAGTACTTGCCTGAGAGACTATACATGCACCAAATCCTAAGAGTCCTTCCCCTTCAGGTGGAGCTACTTCAAGCTTGATAAGTTGTGTTTCAGTAAGCTTGATCATAGAAGAGAGTTGAAAGGGCCCAACTTCTTCATCAATCACATCATCCTTGCTGAAATTTAAGCGGTTAGTGTCAACATCAGTTAGCCGATAAGCTTTATGATTGTCATTGTACCTTGTAAGCATTGACTTTCGACTCTTCAAGTACAACTTGGATTTCTTTACATTCAAAATCCAGACATATGCAGTAAAAGAAAAAACATTAAGATGAATCACTTTCAGTTTTCTCCTAGAAAAAAGATTTCTTTCGGGTGTTCTCCTTCACTACCTATGTCAAAGACCTGTTGAGAAGATAAACTGTAGCATAAACTGCCACAGCCCAAACTTCTTGGGAACACTCTTGTTTTTCAACATACATCAGACCATATTTGTAATAGTAAGGTTCTTCCACTCAGCTACTCCATTTTGCTGTGGAGTATTGGGTGATGTGTATTGCCATTTGATACCGTGTTTAACACAAAATTCAGTGAATTCATTTGAGCAAAATTCATCTCCATTATCAGATCTAAGAGTTACGATGTCACATCCTGACTCTTTCTCTATTAATGATTTGAACTTCTGAAATTCCTTAACACACATGATTTTCGTCAAGAGAAACATCCACATTTTCCTATTGAAATCGTCAACAAACAAAAGAAAGTACCTGGCACAAGTGACCGATGTCGTATCCATTGGTCCACAAACGTTTGCATGAACCAACTGTAGGACTCTCGAGGCTCTCCAAGATTGCTTTTTTGGAAAAGGAGTTTTGTGCTACTTCCTTGCTTGGCAAGCTATGCAAACTCCCTACATATGCTATTGCATAGTAGGTAAACCCTCTACCAAATTGTCTTGTGCCAACTGAGATAAATATGTTAAGTTGAGGTGTCCATACTACTGACGCTATAATGTATTGTAAAGTGGAAAATTGGATCCTAGTGGTTCCCCTCCTAGGAGAGAGAAAGGAAACCACTAGGATGATTTTCATTTGGGAGATACTTTACATTCAAAAGAGGGGTTGAATTCTCTAGATCCAAATCCTAGAGTGAATAAGGATCTGAATACTAAGTGAATTGCAAGGGTGCAATGCAATTTACCCTCTTTTGTAAGTAGAAGAGTTGAATTATTGACTATGAAGACAAAATGGGTGAAATAAGGAGCTACCGATTCGGGATTGCACTGTAACTTCGGATTTGAGATATTTAGACTGATACGGATCTGCCCTGCAAATTTGGAGAAAAGTTGTTGGGATCGGGTTGAAGTTGCACTTGGTCCTTCTAAAAATCTGCGAGCCGAAAAGGGTTTTTCTATCTCTGAAAAATGAAGCCCAAACCTGCAATTACAGTTGTGCACCTGCAACCTACATACATAAAAGAAGGGAAGAAGGGTTGTGGATAGGGGTTTGCCTTAGTCAAACCCTAGTTGAGTAATCAACCTTGAAAGAAAGTAATTGCAAATGCTTAAATGTAAATGATGGAAATGTATACCTTGTAGATCTGCAATTCGTCGATGATGGTTGCTTTGCTTCTTGAATTTAGTCACAAGTGTTGCATGAAATGGCATGTAAGTTGACAAAACTCTTAACACACACATGCTTGCAAATGAATGTTGTAATGTTGCTCCAATGGATGAATGAAGAAGACATATGAAGAAGGAGATGTTTGAAGATTTGAACACTTGAATGTTTGATGACGATAATGGAGACCTTCCACTTGTTTACCTAATTTTCGTTTATTCTTGTATATCCTTGCCTATGCAAATGAGAGGACTAAATCTCTTTTTATACTTGCCTTGGAGGATTAATTTTCATCTCACCGAAGGCCGACAGAGGGGAATTTAAGTCTCAAAAAGCTAATTAGGGTCAAGGGCCGGATGGACCCATCTTAGGGTCACCCTAAGAGGGAGGACAAGGGCGCCACGCCTCTGTCCTGCCCTATGTTGGGGCTTGGACAGGATCCTGAGGTGATATCAGGGCTGAAACAGGAGGAGATTCAGAATGATGATGCAGAGAGGGGTCTCAATTGAACAGGGCGATGCAGTCGCAAAGGTGAGGGCCTAAAATGCGGTCAAAATTGCAAGGGTTGCAATTTTATGATGCTACATGTATATATATCTGATGCACTATGGCTGCAATGCACGCTCGTGAATCTCTCTAGTATCAACAAGTTGATTAAAATCATGATCTTTGATACCAACAACAATGGTATCTTGGATTCCTTTTCAACAATATAGCATTTGTGTTTGCTAAATATGACATCCAAATTGGGATAATGGTGCATAATCTGACTTGTAGAGAGTAAATTGAGCTCCATTGCCAATACATAATACACAATGAGAAAAATGAGACTTTTACCTCTAGAAGGTATCTGCCCATTTCCTTTGCCAACAACTATGTATTCCTCACCACCATTGAAGATCATTGAATCTAAGCAAGCTGTGTATTCTGTGAACGAATCTTTCTTGTGAGTGAAATGTTGAGATGCTCTATAATCAATGGACCATGCAAAAGACTTTGACTGATCTGCTGGTTGTTTGGTCATGAAAGCATAGAAAGCTCACTCCTACTTAGAATGTTTCGCTACATGAGCCTTTCGTGGAGGTCCTCCTGTGTTGGATCTCTTTTCAGCCAACCTCTTCTTGTAGTGCTTCTTCATATGACCAACTTCACCACAGGAGTGACGTAATATTTTTTAGATTCTTCAAAGCATCTTCATTATTCCCATGACCTTTCTTTTGAGGCCACTTCTCTTCGCTTATGTCCTTGGTTGCAAAGGCTTGCTCCACATTCATTGTATCACTGCTGCTATCAAATTGCTTCTTCCATTTGTCCAAGGGCTTCTTCGGGTCAACACTGGTAGATGTGATGTTGAGTGTTTCAATAAAATGTTCATATAAGCTTTTTATCATTATAACCACCATATCTTCTACTTCTTCTTCCATCGTGTGACCTATGACTTGCAATTGATTGTGAATGTCTTTGATCTTCATCAAATGTTCTTGCAAAGACATCTTCTTATCCTTCATGATTGAGAAAAGCATGTTTTCCAGGATTGAGAAAAGACATCTTCTTATCCCTCCCACAATTTGAAATCATGAACACTAAACCTGGCTGCCTTGAAAGAAGACCGCAAAATTTTTGAAAACCATAGGCAGCAAACAACACAGATGAAATTGTAGAAAACCCTAGACATGTTTTTTCTGCCCTAGCTGTCGATAAGCTTACAGTCATGACCAAAAAATACCTGTTGTGCTTCAAAAAAACGAATTTAATGCTTAAAGTGGCTTATATAGAAAAAAATACATGTTGTGAAGCAGTTCTTTGTACATACTTAAAGTGGCTTATATAGAAATGCTCGGTCTGAAATGGTACATGGCATTTTTTTTTCTTTGGAAGAGGGAATTGTGAAATTCTGATTCTTTTAATTTATGATGGCACAAGTGCTTACTTTTGGAGGGTTGGAACTTTCCTGAAAATGGGAATTTTTCGTTTGAGCAAAAAAAATTGGATGGAACTCATCTTGCCACTGTAAACTTTATGGAAAAGTTTGCATTACAACAGTTTGCTGAAAACTCAAACCCATCAGACCCAGACTTTCTCAGCAAGTCAACTAGTGGATAACCATATTTAGAAGTCGTTTGATCAGGATAGCCATGTACAAGTTAATTGACCGATATTGTCCTTGCATTGGTGAGGAAGATTTCATTTTCCATGTATGTAAGGCAGGTTGACCCTCCTCCCTGATTTGCTTTGATTTATACTTGATTGTACAATTATTAATTAGCATTTTTTACTGATCATGTTAAGCCATTGTTTTTAGAATGCATGGTCTGTATTTGTATATTTCTTTAGGCATGCCTCATGCAACGGATGGACAATGTTGGAGCTGAATATGCCATTACTAAATGCTTTGTCAAATCATTATTTTACAAGGTTCTCAAATAGATGAATTAACATATCTATGAATTAACTAGCCCGCTTAATATACCTGCCAATTCATCTGAATTGGATTGTCCTAGACTTATTTGTCTAAGCATATTGGAAATCTTTATTTACTTTTAAATTTTTAATCGAAGATTGGGGAATACTTTCATGTTTTCTTCAGGCTTCAACAAACAAGCCCTAGTTATGAGCTGTAGAATGCCATGTTCTAGTTTTGGTTTGACATTAAGGGTTGTTAGAACTCACTTGAATTTACTTTGTTTATCACCTTTTATTTTAAATATAAAAAGGTTGTACTACTGAATAAGCAACATGGTACTTAAACAGAAATTTTGTAATTAACAATAAATGTAGCCAGTATGATTGCCCTTTTTTCAATGAATTAGAAATCATATTCACAACTAGTGCTTATTTGGCAGGTTGGAGACTCCAAGTTATAAACTTCTAGGCATCATATTTGTTATATCATTTGGAGTTATGCTGACAGGTAAAATTTCATCTCTCTTAAAACATTTGGTTTTATCATTTGACATTTTCTTTTATTGGCAAACAGGCTTGTTTTCCAAATTAGACTAGACTTTTTGAAAGCACGAAATATATGACTCAAGTAATGCTGTATCCTCACGAGCACCCATTGAGAGTGCATCAGTTTTCACTTCGAGAGACTTTATTGACTATTGTGAGCAACCACTAAATATTCAGAGAAGAGTCTTGGCATTCCTTATACTTAGGCAACGTTGTCAGCATGAAATCCCAAATTTTGATATTAACAAAGGTTTAAAATATTCTATTTGTGTAGATTCTTGAGCACATACTAGTTTATTTGAAATGGCATGTGAAATAGCCTTTTTTGAACTGAAGTTACTAATTCTATTTAAATGATAATATGCTGAAAATATAAATGATAATGTTTTTGCTTTGTAGTGATGAAAAGAGTTTTTCTTTTGTTATCTTTCATGTATTTTAAGGAGCATTAGAAAGCAAAATTTAAATTACTCAACAATCAGAGTAAATATGCTGTCTTCATAGCAACATTAGTATTAATTCTCTTTTTCTATCTATATTGATTGCATTATACTCGATAGGATAAAAAACATTTTCTCTAAACCTTGCAGTGTAGATGCTGTACTCATCCCTTTGACGTTTGGAAAGAACAAAACAAGAAAATTTTAGGTCATGTCAATGGGTTACACTGTTTGTGGTCCCCTTCCCCCTGTCCCAGGCAGATGTTTCTAGAACAGAAATTTCCAGGAAATTCCTTGAAATGAGTAGTTTCCCAAAAGCTATTTGAGATCTGGGAACACGTCGAGGGTGTTTCCTTCCAACTTGAAAATGTTGGGAATGATATGTAGGTGCTAATTGGCACAAAAACAACTTGAAAAAGAGCAAACCTTAAATGGGAAACAGAGAAAAAAGAAAAAGTTGAGGGAAAACCGAGTGTAAAAATCTATTGATTTGTTAAACCTTATTGTTTGCCATGTCAGGCAACTTAGGAACTGCAAATGGATTCAGTTCTGGACAAATCTGGTAACATAGTATATGATATAGAAAAAAGTTTGCAGATTTGACTATCATTTGTCAGTAGTTTGAGTAGTCATCTTGGATTTGGCTAATGGTCATTGTGTTCTGAAACTGCAGTTGCAAAATCAACGGAATTTAATTTTTGGGGATTTGCCTTTGTCATGATGGCTGCTTTGATGTCAGGTTTCCGATGGACTGTAACACAAATTCTTTTGCAGGTGTATATATATACTTGTTTCCGAATTCTTTGTTTTCTCAACTTTTG
The DNA here is from genome assembly GCF_030272615.1 of Cryptomeria japonica. Classification (NCBI taxonomy): domain Eukaryota; kingdom Viridiplantae; phylum Streptophyta; class Pinopsida; order Cupressales; family Cupressaceae; genus Cryptomeria; species Cryptomeria japonica. The sequence goes on along the minus strand of NC_081407.1, from coordinate 288,010,999 downwards.
CATGTCTTAGCAGATTTGGTTTCTACTTTTCTTTTAACATCATGTTGCATGCTTTTGAGATTATTCTTTGTTAGTTTAGGCTGTATTGGTTGTTTTACCATTGCTATTATCATGGTAATCAGTGTATGCATGTAAGAAGGCCATATTTTATAGTTGTTTGTCATTTATCAATTCTATATCAAAGTTGTATGGTTGTGAATGCCTTGATTTTCTGTATCTGGTGCCTGATACATGGTGTGATGCATTGTACATGTGGCTTCGTGGGACTTGATGTGATTTCAAATGTAAGAAAGAAGAATATGGTGAGTGATTTTATCCAGAACGCTTTTGCTATGTATGGATAGAAAATAAAAAATTATTGTTAGAGCTATGTTTCTATTGCAAATTCCTCTCATACATCAAGAAAGGAAATAAGTGTCGTTTGTATTCTTTTGATTAGATTGGTAAGTGCCCCTTCATGAGCTGATGATACTACCTCATTCCTATATTATTATATTTGGATAGGACTCATGTTTATCGCTTGTTTTTAAAACAAATCCAATAATAATTCTGATTCATATTTCTTATTGTTATATTTCAGGCTTAACAAACCCCTTTGCTGTGATGAGTTACCTCACACCAGTTATGGCATTGATAACTGCTATTTTCTCTTTAATAACTGAACCTTGGTCAAGTCTTTCTAAGACTCGCTACTTTGATACTCGTCAACATCTTTTTCAGAGCTCTTTGCTCATGCTTCTTGGAGGATCACTTGCATTTTTTATGGTATGAACCCTGGGGTTAAATTGGGTTCTGAGTTTTCTATCTTTTGAGCGGAGATGTAATATAGATTATGAAAAGATAGGAAAATTTGTTTATATTGCTTTGAAAACTGGATGGAATTGGTAAATGGATTCAGAGAGTAGGATTTTCTTTCAGAATATAGGGATAATAGATATCTTTCCCTTGTTTTCTTTTGTCTTCCTTTTTCACCGCTTTCGTTTAGTTTTGATTTTAACCATAGATATTTTGAAACATAATCTGGTCTTATTTGCAACTCTTTTCAGGTGTTAACTGAATATCTTCTAATATCAGCAACTAGTGCAGTGACATTTACTGTAGCAGGCATAGTCAAGGAAGTTGTCACTATTGTGGTAATTACTTAATACTTCTATCTCTATTCTATTTTGTTTCTCAATGGATTATAGAACCTTCCTTCTATGACCGTATTTTACTTATTATGTGTGTAAACAGCTCTAAACCTGTAAAAGGAAAAACCTTAAAAACATGTTACTTCCAATGTGAGACTGGAAGATCCCCAGTGAGCTTGGGAGGTACCTTTCACAAGCTTTGGGAGACTCACATGTCATAATAAAAGCTTCTCCAGACAAATGCTTTCATGTCATTGATGAGTACCCTTCCAAAATACTAATGATTTACTGTGCTGGGACATGGGCCTCGTAACAAAGTCCATTTTATGCAGTGTTCCACGGAAGCGCGTTTCCCCTCCCAGGCCCAAGTCCCCCTGTCCCCAATACCCGTCCCTAAAACTTTTTCCCTTTGTCCCCCCGTCCCCGAAGCTCGTCCCCGCGTCCCCGAAGCTCGTCCCCGCGTCCCACCGTCTCCCTGTCCCCAATGACTGTGGAACACTGATTTTATGTATATTATCGTCAAACTCTTTTTATTTGAATTTTATTATTCTGCACTTCCACTCCATTATTTGCTTTCTTGTTTCCAACTGTGTTATCATCCCTGTATCTGGCCAAATTCTATTTATTTGTGTGAATTTGATCAATTTATGTATTCTTTTAGACAAGTTAGCCTTTCTAATCTGTCGACCCCTTTACTTTTTCCAGCTCACCACTTATGCAGTCAACAAAACTCTTTAACATTTTTTAGGTTCTTGCACAAATTAATGCAATTTGTGGTTCTTTAACCACCTACGTGGTCATGAAAACTCTTTAATTTCTTTTAGCTCCCTTGCACAAGCCAATCGGTTTGTGATTCTTTTGTTTTAAGCATCACTTATGCAACACCTGTCTTGGTATTACTTATATTTCTATTTGTGTTTGTATTGATTTTGAGCTTAATGAGGCTGAATTTATGTGCCTTTTTCATTTAGATGGGTTTCTTGAGTGTCGTCCATTGATGCTGTGAAGCTGAGTTTTTTTGGTGGTGAATTCAAGTGAGTCAATGGTCCCTTGGCATAACAGGGAATCCAATCCCCATCGTTCATGAGGTCTAAGCCTGTGAGTGCAGCAGCCCAGTAGGGGCACAAAGCCCTGGAGTATGTTGGACCAGTGAGTACTTGAACTTGGGTGGTTGCTGTAACAATGCCACCCCAATACCATTGCATTATGCTATGAACAGCAAAAAGCTTTGGGGTAAGTTTGGCATTGAGATTATAGAAGACATGGGGGCTGGCTTGCATCTTCAATATGGTTATGCTTGACCATACCTCAAGCTGCCCTCTTGCCAAAACATAGGGTTGAGCCTTTGTCCATGCATCGCCATAATTGCACTCCCTACCTCCGAGTGTTCCCATGGGCACTACAAGGTGTCTCCGCTCATGGGAATTATGAAATTATTTGTGATATGTATATGTTTCCATTGTTTTGTGGCAACTTTGGTTTCTAGATTTTGCAGATTTTTTTGAATCTGCGAATAAATGTATTTGCAATCCATATTTTCCACAGTTGCATAGATGATGTTAAAAGGTGACAGATTACAGCAGCAATGAAATTTCTTATTATTAGCTATTGAACTTGCATCTTCTTGTTGGACTATGATCTACATGACATTTTTCTCTGAAGAACTTATTCTCATTTGTGTTTGTGCTTCTTCAAGATCATTATACTTGTCAGTGCTACAATTTCAATGCAATTATTATAGTTGATGTACTAGTGGGTTGTACCTTCAGGTTGCAGTTTTCTTCTTTCATGATCACTTTACGATATTAAAGGGTGTTGGACTTGCTGTTATTATTATTGGAGTATGCTTGTTCAATTGGTACAAGTAAGTTTTTATTATTCATTGACTAAGTTGAATCATTGAAACATAATTTCTTAGTATTTAATTACAACATATGAATTGTTTTTTAAAAAATCAGTTCGAAAAGGTCAATAATTATATCTGTATTAATTGTAAAATGATTTAACAATAAACATTTTTTTTTAAATTCTCAGGGCCAAAGCATAAGGAAAACATATATACAGTTTGACATCGCTATTCCCCTTTGTGCTATTTTAGCAAGAATAACAATTGGTAGTATCAAAATTCAAATGGTTGACTGGTGGGAGGCAGCGAAAGGGGGTGCTTTCAGTCTTAGATATCATATTAAGGTCCCATAAAATTCAAAAGGTCAAAAACATCTTGAGGTAGCCTAAAAAAATTTGACAGATTGTTATAGCCGGTTTCTATGGTGTTTGGTGGTTGTTTCTGGATTTCACAAAATCTTTGATTTTTCTTTTATTTACTTTCTCTTTCATTTCATTAACCTAAATCAATTTAAGAAAGTGACATGAGCTACTAAACTTCAATCCTCATCTTAAAATCATGGAAATGAACAATTCCATCTCATGTTGACTAAGTTACGGGTTTGGGTTAGAAGGTTTGGTTTGCGGGTTTGGTCAATTTTTTGGGGGGGTTGGGTTTGAGTTGGGTTTGTCCATACTCGAATGTCATGATATATATTAAAATTTAATGTTCAAAAATAATAATGTCAAGTATCAACAATTAGCCATCATTGATCAAATATCATATGGGTCATAAAAAATATCATCATCATCATCATCCATATTGGATGATCTATGTTGTGGTAAATTAGAAGAACCACGAATAGTGTCATTCACATTGGCACTACCACTAGCACTAGCATTGACACTAGCACTCTCATGCTCACTAGGTGGCTCATAGTCATCATCAACATCAAGTGCAGCAAAGTGGGTAGAGGAAGCATCCAAGTCTATACCCTCTAGCTTGATATCCCACTTCTGTCTCCCTTTCTTTGTAGCCACTTTGTTTGTGTGTAAGGAGTCACAAGTTTGAATGCACATACACCAAGTCCTCTGCCTTTTTTGAGTGTAGTCTATTGCACTTTATTAAGTGGATGGAGTATGTGCTCCAATTCCTCTCAGATGCATATTAACTAGCAACCTATTAAGGCAAAATTAGACAGTTAGGAGTTACAAAATTCAAAAATTTAAATTATAAAATTAAAATATAAATAAAACTTGAAAGATAAAAGATTTATTTTTTATAAAACTTGTGATAATTTTGATCGCAAAAGGTTGTAGGTGCATGTAAGTTTCACCATGGAAGTACCACCAAGTATGAGCATCGACCATATACTTGACCCAAAGAGCATCAAGACCATAGTCATTGGGTTTGCAAAACCCATGAACTTAGCCTTCATTGTTTCCCGCATGTCACAATGAATGAAGAGTCTGCAAAGTGCTTCCTTGTACCCTTGAGCAACTTCAGGATCTCTATATGGGGCAACTCTTGTGGCAACAGAAAGGAGCTGAGAACTATAATATTTGGGACTCAACACAAAGGCTAGAAGATGCAACATAGTGGTCATTTTGTTCCATCTCTCTACGATGATTTGGTGTATTTCTTTTAAGAATTTTTCTTCAAGATCTTATTCTTCTGCCTTTATGATGACTTTCATCTTGTCAATCATATTTGCTTAACCTTGGCTGCCCTTGTACTGCTTGATTGCTTCCATATGGAATAATGTGGGCTGATTACCATGTTAGAAAGTGCCTCACGAACCTTCATAGGTCATCTCAACTCAATTGTGTTGGAGGCAAAATGGGTCTCAACAGCCTATTTGAAAATCAAAATCAAAATTAAAATAAAAATAAATCAAATTTACAAAAATAAAAATAAAAATAAAATAAAAATAAAATTAAAAAGATTACTAAAATGAAACATATTTATTATTTAACTCACCTTCAGCAGCTCCAGTTTTGAGAATATTCTAAATATGCCTTGTGACATATGGTGGTTGGTGACAAACATTTGGATCTCTTTAGCCTCATCATATACTTGTTTGATCCAATCAGTTTTTGGTGCCAATTAATGCCTTCTTTATCCATGTTATGAACCTTCTTTAAATAGCATATCAATGTATTAATGCCGATGCTTCCAATGGAAAAGTACCTGCTTCAGCTAATAGAATTTCATATGGGATTGTGGTTTTAACTTTGAGATTGCTTGTTATTAGATGTTTCTGGATTCTTTCTAGTTGTCTCCAACTGCAGTTTGACATGCTGCTTCCCCCAACTTCACATTAATAAAGGACAACCGGTGTGACCAACAAACCAAAAAGGGTTTTCCTGGTTTTCCAATCCCAAAGTTCTGCTTTTCTGCACCTATTTTGAAGTAAGTATGAGGCTTTTCAACCTCCCTTTATCCTTTTTGTTCTAGAAGTCTCCCAACAAAGCTTATAGTGAAAGTCAATCCCGAGATATTTGTATTCTTTCACTATTTCCAATGGACTACCTTCAAAAAGAAAGGTGATTTGCTTATCTTTTCTTTTTAATGAAAAAATTATGATTTTGGTCTTGGTGATGTTCATTTGCATCCCAACCTCCTGACAAAAGTTTTCTAAGGTTTTGAGACGTTTTTTAAATCTATGAGCTGATTTTGAAATTAGGATAAGATCATCAACATATAAAAGTAGTTTCACCACATAACCTGCCAACTGAACACCATCCCCCTCTATCTTGCTTAATCATGCTTCTAACTTATCAATGTATAGACCATAAAGTGTGAGAGATAAAGGGCAGCCCTGCTTAACTCCAATATCACTGCCAAAACATTCTGACATACCTTCACTTGTTCTGATTTTAGCTCTAACCTTCTCATATAGTCTTTGTGCTGCAGCTCTATACACATCTGGGATGCCTAGTTCTTCCATTCTGTGCCATAGTTTGTCTCTAGGAACCGTGTCAAAAGCTTTGTTAAAGTCCACAAAACAACAATAAGCTTCCTCAACTTGAGTATTCCAAATATTTTCAATCAAGTGTCTAAGAGTGATGCAGTGATCAATGGTAGAGTGTTTTGACCTAAAGCCTGCTTGCCCTTTTACCCTTTTACCCTCCTTTTCTGCTCAGCTGCTGATCCTACGTTCTACCATGCTCCCAAAGAGCTTGCCAAAGAGAGGATTGACCATAATCATGTGATAGGTAGATGGATTATTTATATCACCATTTTTAAAGAGAGGGATGACCATACTAGTTGTCCACTTGACTGGAAATCCTTTTTGATTGATGTTATTGAAAATTCTTTTTATGTGAGGGGCAAGAGTCTCAATTCCCCATTTTAAAAATTCAGCTTGTAACCCATCTGTGCCCTGTGCTTTACCACTTGCTAAATTCTTTATTCTTTGTTTAATATCATCCATTGTGAAGAGTTCCATTGATGTGTTAACAACATGTGGGTAGTCCTCCTCATGAATCTGCTCATAAAGAAGCCTAGCATATTCCAACCATTGGGCATCTGTAATGCTATTTTCAATCTTCTTTTTATTTTGCTGTAGTTCCTTCCAAAAACCTTTGGGATTATGCTTTCCAAGTGAGATTAGTTCCTTCCTTCTTTCATTTACATATTTTGTTTTTTTTGATTGCACCAATTTTTCATATTTTTTCTTGTATTCTTTGTCTATTCCTCTCTTTTTTAGTGACCTCTTGGCTGCCTTACATTCTTTGTCATACCGTGGGTTTACTGGAAAAGTGTTTGCAGCCCCATCTTGGGGTGAGACCTTTTGCATGCACTCAGCCTTGTGAATGATTGGAATCAGCAAACAGCTATGACTGTGGGCACCTATCTTATTGGTTCCATTATCCTCTTTTTTATTTTTTAGAGCATGAAAGTGTTGCTTAAGGTTAGTACAAAAGATTTCTTTATTCTCTTGATTTATGAGGATTTTGCCCTTGATAAGTATTCTCTTTTGTATGTGGTGAACCTGTCCATTGTGTTGACTGCCTGGAGAAATGCCTAACTTAACAATGATATGATTTCATCTGCATAGGAAAGTATCCAATATCGAACTCCAACAATCTAGAAATAGAATTTTGTGAGCAAATCATGTAGTCCACCACATTTTGACCATTATAACAATGTCGTTACCTATAAATACATGTGTAGAGTAGTGAATCAACTTTAAAAGAGGTCATTGTAATGTCCGCAAATTATAAATACCAAAATTTTTGCCCTAGATCACAATTTTTAATAAAAAAATGGTAGGGTTAGATATACCTTCCAGATTGAGACCCTGCAAACAAGTTAGGAAACATTTACAATCATAATTCATTAACTAGATCTTTTAATTAGAAATCATTAAACGTATATTAGAATTATGGATCTGATCACAAGATAGCTTAAATCAGTTTGAGAAGGCTCAACCATAGAAGAGCTAAGATAGAGTGACTTGAACAATATCCCCCTTGGCCTCATGTGGCCTGTGTCATCCATATGAGGTTGAGTACCTAGTGAGGTGTCCTCTAACCGTTCCCCTCAATCTTGCCACTTCTATCCTACTTCCCACGATTGAACATTCTTAATGCATTCGTTTACCAGGATAGAGAGCATGAAAAGCATTCACAATAGGGTGCCCTGGAAGTCCATCCTTTTTAAGCCCAAAGGCAGTACCCTTTGTAATCCTTTGGCCCCATGAGACTCCCCAGTCTTATACCATGACAGTCATTGCAGCTAGTAAACCTTTAACTAATGACAGGAATAGGGGTCAAGTGTGTAGTTTGATGTTTTGGTTGACTATTTTGTTTGATTTGAATGCCTACTAAAACACACCTCTAGGAACATCCTCCTGGGTTAAGTTAAGATCGAAGTGTAGGAGATATACCCACTCTCTTTGCAGGCCTTCAACCATCCTAATCTGTTGAACTCTCCTTTATTTTCTTGAAGATAACTCTTGGCCCTAAAGGTAAAGAAAAGTTCTAGGATTTTAGACCTAACAATGGTGCCATTTTCAAGGATTTGAAGATTTGAAAAAAAGAATTGACAGTATATGCTTTATGGTTGGAACAGTACATTATTGAAAAGTTCATAAATTAATTACACCATGGAGAGAGAAAGAATGTTTGGAGAGCAACAAAGGTAGGACGAGATTTTAATTGATGCAAGGAGGTAGCATATCCTGTGGACAATCAAAGATGCAACTAAGTTTCTTGCTCATAATTTCTATGGTTTTGAGCATGTCAGTATAGTATGCTCAGCAGGAATGATAATTACGTAAATCTAAAAGTTTGTTACATTTTTGACAATTCTGTTGATATAAGAGCATATTGCTTGCTTTTGTGCATCTTCTCTTGATGTATCATGCATGGATGAAATAGAACAAAATCCCCCTTTTTTGGATGCTGATGCAATGATGCAATCTGAAAATGAAAGAAAAGAAGAAGAAATAGATAAGAGATTTGATCTCATAGATCAACTCAGAAAAAGGTAGAGATAGATTGAGACTCCAGAATACTTAGCAGCAAAATCTTCATGTCAACCCATGGGTTGACCCTAATGTTCAACATTAAAACATCCCTAACTAGCAAGCAGGATTGTAGGGAAACAATAAATTGAATTAGCTACCATCTTGAACAATAGATTTCTTTCGATTACCTACCCTTTTGGGATTGATAGGTATAAACATTTGGGTTTCTTTGGTATACCTGTTGATGTGTTTTTTATGCACTATGCAACACAGAATAAAATACTAAGTATTCTATCCTCTCTTTAACAAAGACCTCTCGTATGCTAAACAATGTGATCAAACGAGACGATTCCAAGGTTTATACTGTCAGGTCTTGACTTATGTTGTGGATAGACTCAGTGATATATGATGTGATTTTGCTGGAATCACAAGGGGGACTTATGTTGAACGTGAATGTTGCTGAAACGTGATCATCCGATATTGTTATCTTGTGATGCTTTCTCCTATACTTGAATTGAAAAAAGGATAAAAAAAGGAAAGGTTTATAGAGACTAATCTATAACTAGAATGTAAGAGACTATGAACGACTTAGTGAAACTCAACCATGCTTTGTTTCACCATGCAAGGAACAACTAGGCAAAGCTGGTGCGATCTTCTAAGGAAAGCTAATGATGCTCAAATTACTACTAACAACATAGACACCATCAATGTGATGCATGTCAGTGGGTAAGTAGTAATTGAAGTTAAGCTTATTTTAAGAGTTCAGGCCAACCATACACTACAACTTATAATGAACAAATTGTAAACGGTATGAACTTTAGAGTTTCACCATGAATCATACACAATAACTTCCATCCTGAGTCTGCTTCTTCTTGCTGCAAATTTGTTAAAATCCTCTTGGACCGAATTTGAGGTAATCCTCTTAGTGATATCTGTTGTTCGAATTTGGAGAGGCAGACCAGATGTGATTTGAATTGCTTTTAAAATAGTGCTTTCTTCCGTTGTTATATACACATCTCCCATCACGGATTGCGCCCTTTCAATCCACTTAGACAGCCGACTTGCTTTAAAAACAAATTTTTTTGTTTGTTTAAATTCGAATTTGCATTTGTTCAATGATTAAGCCGACTTTCTTCTTCTCTACGTAAAACATTTATGTGTTTTGCTTCTAAAATTTGTATCATGTTTCCTCTTGCAATTCAATCCTTAAGTGGGGGTAATTTTGCCTTTGCCTTCCACATTTTTGAAAGTTGACTTTCTTGCCTTCCACATTTGTGGAGGTTGACTTTATTGCCTTCCATATTTACCTAACTTGATCTGCACCCCTCTTCCATGTTAACTTAAGTTGATCTGCACCCCTTCCATGTTAACTTAAGTTGATCTGCACCCCTTCCATGTTAACTTAAGTTGATCCACACCTCTTCATGTCTTTGAGGGTCACCATCTTACTTAGGTGATTTTTTACTTCCTTGTTTACTTAAGTTGATCCACACCCTCACTTCCATGCTTTTGGAGGTTAAAATTTTACTTAGGTGATTTTTTACTTGAGAGACTAATTTAAATTCCTCATTAGCCCAAGTTGTCGCGCTCCACTTCCATGCTAACTTAAGTTGATGCGCAGACCCGCCCTTGTTAACTTAAGTTGATGTGCACCTCTCTTGCTTGATATTGGGAGTTGAAGTCTTTTCTTGACCTTGAGGGTTGATTGATCCTTTGAACTTAATATTTTTTCACCCTCTAAAGTTGATTGACTTCCTTGTTTGGAGAGGTTAGCGGACACCTCCTTCCTTGTTTATGGAGGTTGATTGATAACTTACACTTAAAATCATTTGCAACCCCTTCCTTGTTTGTGGAGCTTGATCCGCACCCACTTCCATGTTTGTGGAAGTAAATTGTCCAAGTCCATTGCCTTAGAATTTTGCTCTCTCCTAAATATGAAAATTGAAATGCACAAGAGAGGGACCTCATTTGCAAAATTGACCCTTCAAAATCTTGCTCAAGAGTGGAGAAGTAAGTTCCAAATCTATTTCTCACTTATCATTATTCTCCAAGGGTGAAAAATTGAACCCTAGAAGGAAATTTCCAAATTTGCTCACTATGACTTCTTCCTCACAACCTGGGCAATTCTTATAACATATTGACATTATTGACAACTTCTTACAACCTCTAGCAATTTCGCAACGAGACCTCAACCTGATATCTCTTACTCACTAGTAAAGGTTAGTGACTAAAGAAACTATTGCCAAGCTAAGCAAACTAAGACACCTAATCTAAGCAAAAAGTGGAGGTCCCCTTTTGCAATGGGGCAATGTGTGAAAACGTCACAACAATACCTTGCTAGCCTAACCTTATGCCAAATTATATCATAGGAAAAATCTTGAGATTCCAAGGCAACAATGCAATCATTGGTAAGGAACATCTTAGATGCTTCATTAATATCACAAATGAATATGAAGACGTGATGATGAAGTATTTTGTGCAATCTCTAGATGAAAGTGCAAAATAATGGTATAGGACTGTCCTTAATAACAATATCGACACATGACAGGAATTCGCAAGGGTTCTCTAATGATAGGATGGTGATAGGGTTGATCCTAAGTTTGCCTTTCATGAGCTCACAACGATAATAAAGGGGATAAATGAAACTGTGCGTGATTTCAACAACAAATTTATCAGACAATGAGAAAGGTGCCCCTAGAATGTAGACCTAATGATTCCATCTGCTTTGTGCTGTATTGTTGTGCATTTGATGCAAAGATTGGATATTGCTTTAAAGACAAAAGTCCACAAACTCTCAATGAAGCATATGTTACAGCTATCAACATCAATAGCTTTAGGTAAAGTTGTAAACATATAAAGAGAGATGACATTAGGCTGGCTCAACCTGAGAAGAGAACACCTGTTAAACTTTTATCTGCTATGAGAAGTTAGACAAGCTGATGGATGTCGTAAAAGACCTATTTTACAAAGTTACAAGAAATGAGAGAGGGTTGCCTCCTCTTGATGCTGCAACTCATTAGAATGAAGGGCGACACTTACACAACAGATTATAACCAAGATTAGTTGAAAAGACCACAACAACATGATAGGCAAAAGGACTTCATGCACCAGGGTAAGGGAACTTCTCATCCTCTTAGAAGAGATAACTATGTGGTATGAAACCTGTTATCTTACACATAACTATGTAGCTGTTCTAAATAATCATAAAATATAAGAGCTCCCTAATGAAGCTGAAAGTCCACAATACTGTGATGAAGATATTGATCAGCTAGATGTTTTAAAAAATTAGTTCAATGACGAAGAAAGTGAATATTTAATCATGAAGATGCTAATCAAATGTTCTGAATTGATTGTGTTGCTGGTCCAAGATGGTATGATCTACCATTTGATGGTTTTGAGAATCTAGGAGTGATGATGTAAGTGGAAATATCAAGGAAGAGTAGTATCTGCAGACAAAAGGATTCTCATCAAGGTTGTATCCATATATGCTTAGGATGGTTACCAACCAAGTGGGAGACGTGTTTCCCCAAGAAATATCAACAATGTTGCTTCACCAAAGATGAATCAACCTAATTTGGAAAAAGGAAGACATGGTACAGGGGAGAGTGCCAAGAATGATGGTTCCAAAGAGAAAACAATGAGAAAGGGAGATGATCCAATACAATCACTATTAGCAATTGTGAAAGACACCTCAAAAGGAAAGAACCTTGCTGTGAAGCAGAACCACATCCCTTCTTATTTGTTGGAGGGAGCTGCAGAGAAAGGGAAGAAGGCGAATGCAAAAGGTAATGATTCTCTGTCTTGTTCTTGTCCAATGCATTGCATTCCACAAGCAATTGATATAACAGTTCCACAAGATATGCCATTGCCTATGTATAGCCTTGTAGATATGGCATAGGTGCTAAGCCAAATTTGAATCACTATACTTGTCAGTGAAATATGTAGTATCCTTCAACACATGGATAGGGTTTTGTCATATTTTTCAGCAATGAAAGAGATTGATTAGTTTGTCTTAAACCCTAATTCTACTAATTTTCCCAAAGAGAAAGATGAGACCATTAAGGTGTACACATATTGATCCCTTTTACACCACTTATTGATCAAGTTATCAAACACATCTTAGGCTTGGACTTCCGGGTCCTCACCTTGGACTCTTATGGTGCCTGAGCATAACAAACGTAGCAATTGAAATTTCAAATTTTGAGAGTTGTCATATCATAGGTGTAATGTTTGAATTATGAAAAATTGATAGTCAAATTAGACTTTTATGTTCTCTAAATGCATTTATTTCTTTTTTTCTTTATTTATGAAGTTTTTTTTGTTGAGTCCGTGCCGAGTCTCGAGTTTGACTCAAAATATTGGGCTGTTGAGTTGAGTCCGAGTCCGAGTTTTCAAACTATGGTGGCAATTGTCAACAATGGAGAATTTCAATTGGCCACATATCCTAAGAATTAATTAATAGATATAATTATTGTTGATTGCACATCTAAGTGGGGCATGCTATTATCAAGAAAGTGGACTTCTTCAATGGGTGGTAGCATAATTAAAGGACTTTGACTCGACATGAACTTGGTAGACCCAAAATTTATGACAGGGCAAAATATCAACATCTTAAGTTGCTTAAGTTTCTCTACAAACACATTTTTTTTGCAAAATTTAGTGATAAAATGTGTCCAATGAGTCAATAAATGAGTACAAAAGTGTTTTCTATTGAATTTGATTAATTTGAATGCAAATTTAGTAAAAAATTACATAATCATGCATAATCCTAATACAATAGATTGCCTTTGAAAATCATCATCATAATTCATTAACTATATATTAAAAAATACAAAATTTAACATCTTCCTCTTCCCTAATGTAGTGAAAACTTGGGGAGAGGTTGATGTTCTAATCCTTGCAGTCTATATCCACTACTTACTCAACATAGAAGGTTGTGCTTGTGGCTATGACTTGACCTCCATCATAGTTCCCGGACTCGCTAGGACTCACTCGGACTCGATGAGTCCCAAGCTGGGTGACCTTGGGCGAGTCCTAGGGGCCCAAAGTTGGGCTCGTCCGAGTCTAGAGTGAGACTTGTTGAGACTTGTGGACCTGACGAGTCTCAATGTCCGAACTTAGCAGATGGACAACAAAAAAATGAAAAAAAACAAACAAAAAGTTAATTGTTTTAAGTTGTTTTTTTGTTCTATTTTGCCTCTACAACCCTTAATTTAGCTCATTTCATTGTATTGACAAAATAGGAGAAGAGTGAGTTGTGAGGAAAAATAAGAGTGTACTGTAGGGAAAATGTTTGGTCCTAAAACACCAAATCTTCAGAGGATAGCCATTCGTTTTTTGAGCCATCCATGCAATGCTTCCAGTTGTGAGCGCAAGTTGGAGTATGTTTGAGCACATACACTCCAAGAAGCGTAATAGATTGTTTGTGGAGAGGTTGAATGATTTAGTTTGTGTTCATTACAACCTCCGTCTTAGACAAAGACAATTTTGGGACGATGACTCCACCCCTATGCTAGAGGTCGATCCAAAATCTGAGTGGATCACTGAGGCTATGGATACTGTCTTTAGTGACAAGGACCTTGATTGGGTCGACTAGGTAGGTAGAGAGGTTGAGGTTGTAGCCATGGCAGAGGAGGAGGATAGAGCATGAGTAGACATAGGCACAACAAATGCAGACATAGACATAGAAACATTTTGTAAACTAATCTATGAGGAAAGTATTATGCAAATGCAATGATCTTTTCAATTACAATGAAATGAAACATTTACAATATAAATAAAATATTAACCATTGAACCACAGGGATGCTTCTCTACCCATAATCCCCTTGTTTTTGGGGGAAATTGCCCCCCCCCCCCGCCCCATTGCTGTCGAGATGGCGCCAAGAAGTCGGGGATAGAGGGACGTCCCAAGGATGTCTTTGGGGCTCCCTAGAGTCCCTTGACCATCTTGGAGAGACCTAGGAGTCTCCCATGGCCCCCAGTTAGAAACTCCAACCCTAAACAAAAAATGGTGAGAAAATTGTGTTGCCCCTCAACCCCAGCAAGGGGCGTCACCCCTTGACCCCAAACCTCCACCCACCATTCTTATTATTAATGCAATCATTGCCATTTTTTACACTTATTAGTTTAAACTTAACTTGGTATGCCAATGTTTTATTTGCAATTCTTATACTTATTCTTGGTTCGCTCCCAAACTTCCAAAACTTTGTTGACCATTGGCAATGTTCATATTTCAATGCAACTATTATCATGTTTTTAGTGTTTATTATTGTAAACTTTACATGGTGCAGCAAAGTTTCATTTATAGTTCTTATACTTATTTCTTACACATCTTTTTATAACTATTTTTCCAAGTCCCAAGACATGGCACTCAAATGCATGGGAAAAAATTCCAATTTCCCTCTTTTGTCTTGGTACTCCCAACTTTTATTAGCATATTCTTTACAACATGTTATACATGTCATATATGATCACCCAAACTTGGGAACAAAAATTTGTCTTCATTCTGAATGTATTAAAATGCTTCATGACAAGTGTCCAAACTCATCATAATTGTGGTCAAGGGTCCAATATAACATTACCTCTTACATTCTCTTACGTGTCTTAAGGATTTGTCATAAGTAACTCCCATTATCATGGCTCAAAATGCTCTTACACACCTTCCAAGATGCTGACACATGGCCAAGATACCTCAATATGGCATGCCAACTTCTTCATGTGACAAAAAATAAATATTAAATATAAATATTAGGATGCAAGGTTGAGACAAGCTTTTAGGGTTTTAATTTCTCTTCTTGGGGAAGGAATTTGAGTGCGAACACCTTTAATACATGCAATGAAGAAGGATACACTAGTTGCAAAGAGGGCAAAGGGTGTGGTACGTATAGTAGCTTGCAACTTATGTTATTAGATGACAATTATGCCTTTTTACAGTTTTACATTCTCTTCTTGGTGCAGGAGTTTCAGTGTAAACACCTTCAATACATGCATTGAACAAGGATATGCTAGTTGCAAAGAGGGCAAAAGGCATAGTAAATATAGTATCTTGCAACTTAGATTATTAGATGTCCATTCTTCTCAACCTAAAACCACAATGGCAAAAGTAGTATTTATAGAGTAGTGTGTAGTGCTTTCCTCTAAAGACAAAATGAAGGGTAGGGATAACTTAAGAATGATCCCCTAAGTCAAAATGAAGGGTAGGGATAACTTAAGATCCCCTCAAAAAAAAAGATTTAAAACCCTGGTGAATCTTTTATTTTTTTAGAAAAAAATATTAATTCATTGGCAATTTTTTCATTTTTTTTCAAAAAATAAAATAAAATTCATTGGCAAATTTTTATACATAATTATTTTTTTTGTGGAAAATCTTTGCGAATCTTGGAAAATAATAGAAAAATGCAATAATTACTATGGTGAACCCTTTTAATTTAAAAAGTAAAATTCTTATAGAAAAGTAGAAGCATGAAGGTGGAAATCATTAATGAGTCTAAGGGGTAGACTATAATACATAGTTACTAGGAGACTTGTCTCCTACCTCTGGAGACCCATACCAGTACTGGAGATGCATACGTCTCCAGTACTGGAGACATCTCTGGAAACTTCTTGATGCATAAATTACTTTTGGCTCCCGTCTTCGAAGTCTCCAAAGTCTCCCAACCAAAAATTGACATCTCCTTGTAGAAAACTTAGGGCAAAATGCAGTAAAAAGGCAAAAAAAATAAAGCAAACAAATAAGATAAGCTTGCAGCAAAGCAAAGTTGTAGGGAAATGATTAATAAGTAAACTGTTTCGTAGGTTGACAAAAATCCATGCAAAGTTATAGTGATCGGATCTATTGACAGTGTAGACTTTTTGAGAGGACTGATTTCTTATCATTGTAATAGTCTAAAGAGAAATTGCCTTTACTATTTAACCGACAATATTGAGTGTGCTCAACATCTATATTACCTTACTTTCACTAAACAATTTAGACTGGCTATGGTATCAGCATATAAGCAATTTTAATTTCAATTTTTGTTCAATTTTAAAGTTAATGTTAAACTTTACCACTTTTCTTGTTTTCAAAGTTCTGTGTCATGATATGTTTTGGAAATTATTAAATTATAATTTAAAAAAATTGGCATCTCCAAGTACCCCCATGTCCTATTTTTGAAAACTAGTCGTACCACTACCGGCACCGGTCTCCAGAGTCTCCAAGTACCCCCGTCTCCAGGTAACCTTGCTATAATATTTAGTTACTACCATTAATTTAAAATAAACTAATAGCTTTCTTTGTATTTTGTGAGATAAAATGTACCCACAGTTTGTAATGCTTGCGATGCATGCAGGGTCCAAAATTGATTTTAGACCATTGAACTTAAAGAAGGTTTTGTACTTTTCCCATGCCTGGCCTGTGGCATTTCACTGAACAGATGGAGTCATATTTGCTTTGGCTACTTTCATATGTAGACTGACTGGACACCTTAAGTTTACATCAGATAAAGATTAATATAAGTTTTAAATTATTAACAATAACAGTTCAACAAACTGGCAGTAACTTGAATTCTACCACTTGAATGAATAAATTGCTAACCAAAGAGTGGACATGGTGACTTGTTTTTGAGCATTGTTGTCGCTGTTCTGTAGTACTAGGAAAGATTATAACTTTAAGACCCATTCATTAATATGCAACATCATGGTGCGAGAAATGTTTGTCCAGTCCTTTTTTTTCTGTTGATTTCTTCCCTTCACTACTTGCATGATTTGTCAAATATTTGTTGGACCTCAATAATGGGCCATCAAGGGTTGATGGTTTCTTGTG
This sequence comes from Cryptomeria japonica, assembly GCF_030272615.1. Lineage (NCBI taxonomy): Eukaryota > Viridiplantae > Streptophyta > Pinopsida > Cupressales > Cupressaceae > Cryptomeria > Cryptomeria japonica. The sequence continues at coordinate 287,993,766 of NC_081407.1, read as the reverse complement.
CCTTCTGCCAAAAGTGAGTAGACCCAATGCCAATGATAAAATTAAACCATCTCATCATATTCAATGCTGCTAGTATGAGGATCGTTCCTTCATCTTTCCCAGTCATTAGGTGCCCCGAAATTACAACTTCACTAAGTTATTGATTACTTCCAGGAAGTGATCAGTCTTTAGAAATAAACATATAAAATATTTATCACACAATGAAGCAGCTACAAAGCTGCTTATTTCCTATAAATTGTCTGGGACATAGAATGGGTCACAAGAAGTCGCTGTATCATTTTTGATTCAGTCACCACTATCGAATAAGGTTTGGGTTGCCAAATCTCCAAGCAATATGTTACAATATTCATAGTCAATTATTTTCCTACTCACATTAGTTTTAGCACTATCCTTTATGATATGCACGAAACACGTTGTGGAATGTTTAAAACGTGAAATGAGCCCCAACTGTTGCAATATTTGATTTGATGAAAGCTCTATATATGATTTTGTTAGCAGCCGATGGGGAGAGTCCAACTAGCAAAACCATTTGCAAACAGGTCAAAAAGGCATTATGGTTTTGGAACTGTTGGAGGAGGTACAAATATTATAGCCAACACCAGCCAAAGGGCTTTCAAATTACAATCGTGTGATTTAATGGTTTCCTAATAACCACCAGCTTAGGGTGGGTCAAATAGGACTCATCTGGGTTTTTATTCTTGCAATCCAACCAGATTCCATTATGATCGTTCTTATAGTTTATATCGGAATAGAAGGAGATTGTCAATTAAAAACATGGTTTTGGTGTGCCTTTGATTTCATTGTTTTCTTCCTTTTATTTTTTGCACGTTCCCTAAGAGTAGGGGCTGATGAGAATGGCCAGAAAAGATAAAGCTCAGACCCATTGTCAGTTGCAGAGCAGTATTTTATCTACTTGACCATACACTTGTAGCGTATGCCTTCAGTCTGGAGGAACACTAGTTTCTACCATCCTACCAAATGAAGATGCAGATATTAAGACGTTTTATCCAATTGTCTTCTTGGAATAATTAAAAATTGCTAGGAAATTGAATCATAGTCACCACGACATATTGGGATCAGGGATAGGACCCCATATACGTACCCACATCTCTGGTGATCATATGTAAATGTAATGAAGCTGTAATAAAAGTCTGGCAATATAGGTGTTGACAAACATTGTTTCATCATTCCAGGTATCAGAAATTGAAGAAAAATCCATTGAATGAAAGCAGCACTTTTAATATGGATCAGAACAGAGTTCCTGCTAGATATGTAATCCTGGAAGATATGGATGATGACGAAGGGACAGAATCTGAAGCTTATCGCGTGTAATTAATATGGTATTGCTACACATGGCAAATGTGTTTTTCTTTGCATTTTAGAATGGCTCATGAGTATTTAATGCATGATCTCTGATATTTTTGAAACTTGTTATTCTGGTATACTCAGCGTTTTTTAATGTGATTAACTTGAATGCCAATTTGCATGATCAGTTCTTGAAGGACTCAAAAAACAGAAACTTTTTGTTGCCACGCTGTTGATAGAATGGGCTCTTGAGCGGAGTACCTGATCTGTATATTAGTCGGTAAGTGGGTTCTATCTCTGTAGAATTTTTTGGATTAAGCTGTGTATACCTCTGATTACCTATGTTTCGTGTCGAATCAAATATTGGATTCGTCATCAGGGAAACGAAGTAGGTACTGACCTTATCTAATACAGCCTTTTATTGTATATTGCCAGGACCTTGCATTTGTATTTATTGAGTATGATATGCATTGAAATTGCAAAACTGTCAAATCACGAATAAAGTACCAAAAACTTAATGCCCTTTTTTGATTCCTGTAGCCATACCTGAAGCGGCAAGCAAAGGTGGCCAATTTTAATTTTTTCCCCTTGAATTTATGCATTATGGCATTGAAAGAATTATTTTTCTTTGGTCATTGTTTTCCATTTCCCAAATCCCTTTCCGGAAAAACACTCATGCATTTCTGAAGTTTCTTCTGTCCAGTTGCAATTCTGAAAAGTTGAGCAGAAAACCAACATATGCATGATAATGCATCATTGTTGGTTCAAGGGACCATAGCCCCTTTTCCCTTTCCCATTTAGCGAATTATCAATGTAAGGGTGTAATTTCAGAACTGTTTAATAATGATTTCATCGCAGTTCACGCTCCAGCCAATGCACCTGTCGGAAACACTGTATGTAAGAATTTTTCATAGGAGTGGATGAAGATTTTAAGATCCATCTCTTTTGAAATGCCACCATGAGGAATTAAAATTCGAATTGTCAAATCAAGTCGTGTGCTGTTTAAATTTTTTGTTGGAAATTGTAATGAAGGAAAGTCGAATTTGGGATGCAACATAAGGAGTCTGCCTTTAAAATGAAAGTTGTATATGAATGCATGCTTGAAATATTATCACTTCAGGTCACATCAGGAAGTTAACTACTATGATTTGTTTTTTGTCCCAACTAATAAGGTAGAATTTTAACAAATATTAGCTTTACTATCATCTTTGTAGGATTTTTTCGTCTTCCATCTCTGAATCTTTCAAATAGAAGACATTCTCTGAATGCTATGGAGCATGTTTATTTAACATAAAAATGTAAGTGGCAGGTCGGTAAATGTATGCTTGTATAGTAATTTTAATGCACTACATCTAAATGTGCCAAGCAGTCATACTCATAACCATTGTTACCAAGTTCGGAAATCCAGTCTGTATGCGTCTGCAGACGAAGTTTGAGAATTAAATTTGATAGAATACGAGCGCTTAAAATTTTAATCTCTGGCGTTACCATAAAGTGGTTGTTAGAATGTGGGTTTGCACAGAAATTACAGTTTGTAAAGAATATAAAATAATATTTCTGAATTGACTTTTGAATTGATTTGGGAAGTCTGAAAAATTGTATGAGTACATGGTTTGTGGGCAATACACATGGGCAAACATACAGAAAAACCTTCTTTAGATAGCACTTATTTTAGGTGCTTATTTATTCTCTATCGGTATTTATGGACTAGTAACAAGTCGAAACATGGTTAAAGCACTTATGTGTCTTGAGCTAATACTCAATGCGGTTAATTTAAACCTAGTAACATTTTCAAATTTTTTTGATAGTAGGCAAGTAAAGGGGGATATCTTCTCGATCTTTGTTATAGCTATTGCTGCTGCTGAAGCAGCTATTGGAACATAATTTACAAGAACATTCCGTAGTATTAGTAAGAGGTGGAAGAGTTAAAGATTTGCCCGGTGTTAAATATCACATAATTCGAGGTATCTTAGATGCTGTCTCAGTAAAAAATCGTAAACAAGGGCGTTCTAGTGCGTTGTATATTCTTATCTAAGATTTGTATCATTTTATGATGATGCCATGTCAATTGCTAAAAACATGTAAAGTTTATGGCTAACCCAATAACGAACGTTTTGTAAGGGGACTAGAGCAGGCTAAAACAAACTAATTTGTAAGGATATTATATGTCTAAGGTTTAATATTGTATTGAATTCATTTCATAAGTTTTCCCTTACTGTAGTGTGTGTTAACATATAAATTGGAAATGTCTTGACCTTTTTGGAACAGGTTCAATTCAAATAGCATCGATTTAAAACACCTCCTTTTTTTTTTTTACTCTTTTTTTAAAATAAAAAAGACTTATGCTTCTCTTATTTCAGTAGGAACAAATGAGATCATTATCAATATGATTCAAATTAGCTTGCTGAAATACCCTTTTTTCAATATCGCAAAAAGGGAAAATATAGCAAGTTCTCCATTTTTGTTTCATAACAAATTAGGTCACACTAATTTGAATGATCAAAGTAAATTATTGAGTAAGGGAACTATTCGTTCATTACCTAATGAGATTAAAAAAGATGAATCTTTTACTATTCTTTCTCCTTCTGATTTTTTGCAAATCGTTTTGTTTCATGATTTAAAATGCTTGAATACAGTAAAAAAGTTGGATGCAAATAAAAAAAGAATTGAATTGTTAGGTCTCCTGGGTCATTTACATAGTATTGCTAATCGTTTCCCATACTCTCATTTCATGACTTATAAAAAAGTGTTACTAACTGAACGTTCAATTTCTAACAATGACTCGAATAATTTCCAATTAGCTAAATGCTATTTTATGGACGAAAAGAGGGAAATTTATCAATTTGATTCATGCAGGAATATTATTTTCAATTTCTTCAATTTGAATTTGTACTTTTGCCTATCCAATTGTTTGGAAAAAACATTTCCAGAGTTCCTTCTTGCTCATCTTACAAATATTTGATTAGTATCAGTATTGATCGGTTCCAATCTGGTATTTGCAGAAAAAAGATGAAAAAAGGTCACAATCAATATGAAATCGATAGGACTCCATCTCTTCCATCCCATATTCTATCGTTCTTTTTTATTCATGATCTATCGTTTTTATTTTGTTCTCTTCAGGATCTAGTGGATTGGAAACCAAGAATGTGGAATATAAAAATATTTAGAATAATCATTTAATCTTCCTATGGAATTTATATACAAATATGCTTGGATCGTGCCTTTCCTCCCGCTTTCAGCTTCTGTACCAATCGGGTTAGGCTCCTTATTTTTTCCAGGAGCAACTAAGAGTGTTCGCCGTACATGGGCTCTTATTAGCATTTCTCTGTTAAGCGTAGCTATGTTTCTTTCTTTCAATTTGTTCTTGCAACAGATTACCGGCAGTCCCATCTATCGATATTTCTGGTCCTGAGTTATCAATAATAAGTTTTCATTAGAGTTGGGCTATTTGATTGATCCACTTACTTCCATTATGTTAGTTTTAGTCACAACAGTTGGAACCATGGTTATGATCTACAGCGATATTTATATGGCTCATGATAAAACATATGTGAGGTTTTTTGCTTACCTTAATTTTTTTAATGCTTCTATGCTGGGGCTAGTTATTAGCCCTAATTTATTACAAATATATATATTTTGGGAATTAGTAGGAATGTGTTCTTATTTATTGATAGGTTTTTGGTTTATGCGACCCAGTGCGGCTAATGCTTGTCAAAAAGCATTTATAACTAACCGTGCAGGGGATTTTGGACTCTTATTAGGAATCCTAGGTTTTTATTGGGTAATAGGTAGTT